>NC_137111.1:8622586-8739212 GCF_949357685.1 Gobio gobio
GGTTGTTTTAACTCAGCATTTGGGTTGTTTTAAAACAGCCCAAATGCTGGGTTAGTCCATTTTTAACCCAACTTGGGTTATTTTTAACCCAGCATTTTAAATTAGCAACTAGATTTTATTACACTAAGTGAAAATGGCATATTTTCTTAGTGATAATTGCTATACAAACTATGTGTTTAAATAGTGATATATTCTATTTACACCATGTAAAAGTAGCAGTTCTTTGCAATATGTGTAAATAGTAATTTTGACAGATACACACTATTGGCACCTCAGTATTGTTGTACATTAACAGGATGCAATAATAACAGAGTGTAAATGATTATATTTCTTAAAATTATTAAATGGCTGCCGCCTTAATGGGACAATAAAAGCCCCTCCCTACACCGACTCCTAACCATACACAATAAATGCTTTTATTATTATTAAACATTTCGATAGGCACTTTACTTCCTCTTTTAGAACATTTTCTTAATTTTTATTGAAAGTAAATGCCTTTCTGATGTGATATGTGATGGGAAAAGAGAGAAGAGCGAGCTCTGCAAAAGGCGGATTCGAACCCGGGTCGATCGCGTCAAAACGAAGATCTTTCAGCATTACTCTTTACTGACTACACCACTGAAAACATTGAAACACACTTTTTTTTTTGTTAATCTTGTTTGGCCAAACAAGGCATTGTTAGACAGAGCTAGTGCGAATAACACTTGCCAACAAGGCATGCTATTTGCACTTGGTGTGAATAGACACTCCGTAAAAGGCATCTATTCGGCTCCAGGGGGTTAATAAAGGCCTTCTGAAGCAAAGCCATGCGTTTTTGTAAGAAAAATATCCATATTTAAAACTTTATAAACTATAATCACTGGCTTCTGGTAATGGCCATAAACGAGTCTAGTTCCAGGGGAAGAGTGACCTCTGACCTGACGCATGACATAGGATGTAGGAGTAGCGTAAGCTCAGGTGAGAGTCGACGCCTCTCGCAGTTTCAATCAAATAGGGCTGGGCAACAAACTCAAGCTCCTCCCACATTTCTCTTTAAATATTCTCGCTTTAGACTAATTCCGGTGACCGGCATTTTGTTTTACTCTTTCCTCTGCGCTTCCTCATTCGTTAATATGTCATGCGTCGGGTCAGAGGCCGGTCTTCCTCCGAACTAGACTCGCGTACGCCCGTTACCAGAAGTTATAAATATGGCAAAAATGCATCACTTCGCTTCAGAAGGCCATTCAAAAGTTTAGGATCAGTAAGGTTTTTTTGTTTTTAAGTCATACTTTTGACAGTATAACATTTTACTGTATATTTAAAAAAAAAAAAAAAAAAATATATATATATATATATATATATATATATATATATATATATATATTTTTTTTTTTTTTTTTTTTTTTTTTTATAAACGCTGTTCTTTTGAACTTTCTATTCATCAAAAAAATCCAGAATTTTTTTTATTATGAAGCAGCACAACTGTTTTCAACATTGATAATAGTAAGAAATGTTTTTTAGCAGCACATTTTATTTACAAAAATGTACTATTTTATTCAATATTTGTGAGTGCAACTTATTAATATGCCTTTTAGAGTATCACACGTTAACTTTAACATGTAGAGTTGAGTTGGATTGAGTCTCCAACTTGCGCTGTTTGTGAGTTGAGTTGATGCCTATATACAACGCTCCAAATCCGTCACTTATGAGGATCAATTTCAGTTGGGAATTGGGATGCCACCTAAAGGGGTGTTCACACTGTCAGGGATTTGCAGTGACAGAGCAACCTGCAGTCATTAATATTTAATGAGAGTTCAGGACTTCCAGTGAGATGAGCGACAACGACCGTTGGCAATGCGACAAAGTTAAACCAAGTTGAGTTCAACTTGATGCAAGTGAGCTGCGCTACTGTTAATACACTGATGCAGTTGAGTAGCACCTAAGAGCACAGACACGCACTGACCTCCAGTGGTTTATTCACCGTCAATGTGACCGGCCCTTCAGAAGGCAGCTACCTATGGAGACTGTAGAAAGCAGGGCAGCTCACTAGGTTTGGGTTGGGAGAGAGAGAGAGAGAGGGGGGAAGAGATGAAGGTGCAGACCTGACAGGCCATGATGGAAAGTTGTAGGCTGGCAGGCATTGTGCTCTAAAGGTCATCGTGATCCCAGTCTGAATAGCTCCAGAGTGATTCCTCTTTATGCAAGCAGACTTTAAAAGCATTTTATATTGCCTGACCTGAGCGCACACTCTTCTGGTCTCTCTGCCTGGATCTACTGTATCATAGCACTTTATAATCTCTGCTTTTAGGCACTATTAACATCTTGGGTCATCCGATCACAGCGGTCAGCGCTACCGTTCAAAAGTTTGGGGTCACTATGTTATTAATACAATTTACACGACACCGTTTTCAACTAAAACATGCATTTATACGACAATCATGGCGTTTCGGGGTTCTGAAAAACGGGCTTAAAAGTGCACTTTGAAAACGATTTATTTATCGTCTCCATTTAAACTACAAAAACGCTAATTTGTGAAAACAGTGAGGTCATGCGTTTGCGTATTACCTGTTCAGTCTATTGGCGCGTAGTGTTACTACTGGCCTGACATGAACAATACAGCATTTTTAGTAGTTTTCATGGATCCTTGTGAAGCCCTGATATATTTCAAGCGAAATCGAAGAACGAACTGGTGTGACATCATTTCGAACAAAATCGGGCCAAAACGAAGTTCATTTGCAGTTTGTTTTGGGAGTTTGAAACAGCTTGCCAAAGCGAAACGCCTTTGTATTACCATTGGTCAGTGGCGATTATGTAATAGTTGTGTATGCGGAGGCTCCGCCTTCTTTCATGTGGAAATCTTTTCCGCAGCAGTTCTTCAGCGGTTCTTCAGCAGTTCTTTGGGATGACTGAGGTGGTATATAACACGGCTACCAACCTGTAAAGCCTCTGTATGGTTCTTCAGCGGTTCTTTAGCGGTTCTTTGGGGTGGTTAAGGTGCTATATAGCACCACTACCGTAAAAATAACCTGTTAAGGCCCGGGTATACTTCACTTACTGTGCCCGGACGCGTCACGCGCGCAGCCCTGTCCGCGCGTCTTTCAAAGTATACTACACAACGGATGCGCGCGGATGATCGCGTTCGACACATGCGCAGTAAAAAAAGTGTCTATGCTCTACCAGACATCAGATGGCAGCATTGAGTCCTGTCATCAGCGGGACATTCGCTGGGCATGGTCGGAGAAGAACTGTAGTGCATCCACCATTGCAACATAGTTTGGAAGAAACACTGAAGAATAAAAAATTCTCCGTTTTTTTTCCAAGCGTGTTGTTTTTAAACCGGTCTTTGCACACTCTTATTCGACGGCTGAACACTGTGCTCAATACTGTGCGTATTGCCACCTAGTGGACTCTTCTGTACTGCTGGCGCATGCGCTGTTGCACGCGGACCGTCCGCGCGGTCTCAAATTTTGGGCTGCGCGCGGACGGGCTGTGCGGCCGGCCGTGAGCCCTCCGCATGACGAAAATTACGTCATGCAGGCGGTGCACGAACGCGGACGGCCGAAGTATACCCGGGCCTTTAAGCCCCTTAGAAGGTTCTTTACGAGCCAAAGAACCACTATTGGTGCTGTTTAACACCATTTTTGTTGAAGAAATAAAATGCAAAAAGGGTACTACATAGCACCATTAGACAAAGGTGCTGTAGAGCACCTTTAAAGATATGATGCTATATAGCACCAAAAGTTGTTCCCCTATGATTATCAAGAACCACTTTTCGTGCTATATAGCACCATTTTTTTTAGAGTGGCAAATCACAGTTATAAAAACGAAGGTTTTAAATTTGACCATCTTCACGGCTTCAAAAGACAGCAATTGAGAAAAGTGGAATAGCAACAAACACTTCAAATAAACATGCAGTCACAGATCATGTGAAGATCAGATCATTCAGATGCCTGACTAAAGCCCTATTTGGACGGGATTAGTTTAACATGGGGAGGTGGGGGTAAAGTAATTTTACCTCAGGACGTCTGAAATGTTAATGGCCAATTCGCACGGGATAAGACATTTCAGTAAAACTAGCAGAAGTGGAAGGGGTAACTCGCTTTACGCACCACAGTAACCTCCTTGTCGTATGACGTTGCTTCCTGTTATCACGTGAGCAAACACGCCAACAAGAAAAACGCGAAACTGGAGCAGGGAGGAAACGCTGTGTTTAATCTCGGAATATTAAAAAAATTTAAATAACATTTTTATATTATATGAATATTAAAAAATATTCTAATGTAAGGCTAAAAGAAGTGTTTTGCCTCTAATAAGTGCTTTCAATCTTCTTTTTGGTTTAAATGGTTTGTGGAAAATACTGGAGGTTTGCCACAGAGTTGTCCCACCACCTACAACGCAACTGAGTACTGTTTGAAGCGGCTCCATGCTTGCAAAACGTGCCAAAAACTACGTTTAAACAGTAAATGACGGAATTTTACCATACATTTTTACAGCGGGTCTATTCGAACGGGATTAGTATTACCCGAGGTAATTTTTCCGGACCTTTTTACAGAAGGTAAAAGTCTCCGTAATCTTTACTGACATTGTTCGTAATGATTACCGAGATGGCACATTCGGACGGGACTAAAATCACAGGGAACCTCTGGTAATAATTACTTTACCCCCACCTCCCCATGTTAAACTAATCCCGTCCGAATAGGGCTTAAAACAGAGACAGAATAAGAAGAGGAGATGGGCCGCAAGTGAATGGGAGGAATCGAAACGCACAGTAGGCATCAGACCGAGGGAAAAAACAAAGCAAAATTAGTCAGAACCCGGTGGCCAAATTGCAAGAATTTGATTTAGCCACCCCAGAGTCCTCTATATATTAAAATGAAATCAGGACCACTGGCGTTGGCTTGGAGCGCTCGCACGCAGATCCTGGCGCATTACCACGCCAGCTCTGGTGCAGAGAGAGACGCTTTGTTCTGTCAGTGAGCAGCTCGGTCGCACGGCGTGAGCAGGAAAGGCCCTCGGCAACGCTGTCATAGAAGGAGGGCGAGAGATGTGGATGAAAGAAGGACAGTGGAGAGGAAAAACGCGGAGTGTCAGAAAAACGATTGTGGCTTAGAGCAGAAAGAGAGAGATTGTCTGATGTGCTGTAATACATTACCGGCAAGTGTGAAAAACCGAGTGATGTCATCAATATTGAGACGTAAAACTGTTTTTGATTTGTAGGTTAAAAATGGATGTGCAGCCAAAGCATGACAGAATGAAAAATTCACAATATGTGGTGCTGAACAGGACTAGGTTGTGTGGGTAATGATACAAACTGTCTGGGAAAGTTAGCATCCCTCCAGATCCCAAGCTCGGCCTTCACAGAAGGCTTTGATGACATCACAGCACCTCTCACTGGCTCACGCCTGAAACTGCAAGCTTGGAGCAGTGGTTGTGTTGGGGATGAGTAGCCATGCTGCATGCTGTACTGTGCACACTGTGTGCTGCCTACTGGTGTAGAGAAATGTTATCTGACGCGGAATAAAATGTTTCAAAATGTATTATGTACACTGTGTTGGTTTAATTCACCATCTCGTAAAGATGTGTAAAATGATCCAGTCAAATGAGTTAGCAAAAAGACGTTAAAAATCACAGTTATATTATGTGGTTCATTCATCACATTAGAAACGGGAGGTCAGGAAGTCGAGTGCATTGCATTGTGGGATATAGTGCTCCTTGAAATGTGTTCAGGTTTTATAATGCACATTTTAGATACTCATGTTCAAAGGTTTGGGTTTGTTGTTGTTTTTTGGCGGGGAGGTTCGCAAATGAATATGCTTCTTCAGTAAGGACACATTAAATTGATCAAAATTGACAGTAAAGACATTTATTATGTTCAAAACATAAAGAAACCTGAAAAATAGTATGATGGTTTCCACAAAAAGCTATTTTTTAACAGTGATAATAATAAGAAATATTTATTTTAGTTTATTTCATGATATTACACTTTTTACTGTATTTTTTAGCAAACAAATTGCTGCCTTGATGAGCAGCAAAGACTTACCGAAACTAAACTTTTGAACGTTGGTGTATACAAAAAATTCCAATGAAGTAAGAGCAGTATGGTAGTAAGCTATTCTGAATGTATGTTCATAAAAGCAGACTATCATACTCTCTGCAGTACACAGATCATGTTCTGTATGCATGGCCTATTTGCCAAAATGTGCCGTGTACATCACACTTCATGGAATACTGAATCCCACAATGCAATTCACTCGACTCGACCTTGCGGAATAATATCAGCCGCTATTTTTAACAATCTCTTCACTCATTATTTGATCAGTCTTACAATTCATAGTTTTCATGTGACGTCACAGCATTATAGGAACGCCCATCTGGAGGGCAAAACGAGGCCATTGACCGCCAATCATTTTTTCCAGCTTTGTAGTAAGTATTAATGTATTAAGACAGTGATATTAAAATACCAAATTCAATATACACCTTATTGATTATGCATACTTTGAACGGGCAAGCAAATGGACACAGACTATTAATCCAGAGGTTTCTCGTTTAGGGCTTTTTCCATCTGCTCGCCTGTATATAGTATGCAGAAATTAATTTGATCTTTAATATCAGTGTTTTAGTACATTACGTCACTTCAAGGGTGGGTTGCACTAATAAAGATTCTTTAGCCTAGCATCGGTTCACCCTTCGCCTGCTCGATCAGCTCTTTAATTGACCTGAAAAGCCCCGCCCCCCTTAGTTACTGTTGTTAACTCGGACAAACAAACGGAGTTGCTATATCTTACAATGACAGCTGTCAGTGTGAAAACCTTATCCCAAGATGTTTTTGGACACAGAATGTAGCGTATACCCCATCCGAATGATGGCTAAACTTTACTGTCGGTTTATCAAGTTTATTATGTCCTTTTTCACTACAAAAAATCGTCGTAAGAGCTGAACAAACAAAGCATAAGAAGTGCGCATTAACGTCTCATTCCCAAACTATCTCTCTCCGTTACATTACCATTAACATACACAGCAAATTACACAAAAACACTCATACAACTAACAGTAAACAAACATATACACAGAGCTTATGACTTTTTGGGGGTGCAGTTAATAACTGGTAAACTTTGTATCTGCAAAACAACTCCGATAAACTGCGCGCAAGCTCTTCCTTTCACTACGTTACCCGTAGACTATAATACCCATCAAAATAGGAGTCCTCCTTAGTAGGACAGATAATGTAGACCTTAAATTTAATTAATTTACATATAATCAGTTTAATATGGAGAGGCACTGAAATGTAGAACTTCGTGTTTTTGACCTACAGTGTTACATGACGTGAGAACAGTTAGTTATTTCGTTTTGTATGTTAGCCGGGACTTTAATCGTAACTTAACGAGAGTATGACAACCAGAAAATCCTCTCAGGATCCCTGGAATCAGTGTTACAGTACCTCAGGCACAACATTTTAGCATTTTTGTTGCATAAACACCATCAAACGGATGAGAGCTTCGGATTTTCCAATGCATCTCTATGGCGCTGAAACCTAAAGATGTCCGAGTTCCGGTCCCAGCGCAACTGATACTCAACTGCTATTGGCTCATCTGCGTATGAGGGGAGGGGCTTAGGTCAATTCTAAGGGTCTTTCTGCGCAGTTAATCTGTGTTTAAAATGAAGGGGTACAACACAACTCGATTTTAAAACCCAGATCAACAAATCCTTGATACACGTTAAACTTAATTTAATCCTTATTGGTGCAACACACCCTAAGTGTTTTTCACGTTAAGCGCTTCAGAACGTCACGCTTTAGCAATTGAAATACTGCAGCAGGTGCTGTGTATGGATCACAAGTGCCAAAAATTGCGTCTTGTTTACACATTTTTGTTTTTAAGATGGAAAATTGGCAGGCTGGAAACTATGAATAGTAAGGTACAGGGCATGACATTAACTTTTTTTCTCACCAGCCATTGTGGGTAGTGTTTTCTAAAGTTACTAGCCATTCAGAATCTTCACTGGCCACTACTTTGACATTGATACCATGGAGAAAAACTGCCATATAAATATATTTGTAATATCTCATAATTTGGCAGCAGGTTTATTAGGCCACTGTCACTTTAAGAGCTGACGCACGGACCCATTATACTGTTACACATGCGTTTTCTTTCTGAACTGTTTACGTTCACTTAAAACATACCTGACTGTGTTTACGTGAATACTCACAAAGACATTGACATTAGTGCTGAGAGGCGGCTTTATGTGTGCGCACTGTAGGTTTGAGCACAAGATCTGCAGGAATGAGTAAAATGATGCGCAATATGCACAATCCCACGCTGAAATTCAAGCCCTGTAACACCAACAATATTCACCCCCAGCAAAAGAAACGAGTGAGTAAGGGGAAGAGGGTTTGTGTGTAGCTCGCTGACAGAGAGATAGAAAGAGTAGCTGGTATTGTGTGTCTATTCTGTGAGAAATGAATATTGGAAGTGTTTCACAATTTTCAGTATTGATATGTATCGACAAAACGAAATTTTGACAACACTACATTGCACTTAGATGTCTTTTTAAAAGACTACTATTGAAAAATGTCTATATTATATATACAATTCAACGTGACTGCGTTACATGCCACTGCTGAAATACACACACATTTGGCGGGTGTTAATGTCAAGCCCTGGATAGGACTAATAGTTTTAACACAAAACTGACTAAAACCTTTCTAAATGATTCAGCTGTCATGCAGAATGCAGTGAGCGGCGTTCTAATATTCCACTCCATATATACATATCCATTGAATACTCTCTTTTATCCATAAGACCAAGCGCACTTCACCCTCCTGAAGCTTTCAAAACGAGAGATGTAGCCTCCTGCGTTCCCGTCATCTGTCATCGCTAATAAAGCATGTCTACTCACCGAGACATTGTAGTGTAGATCAAAACAACAACGCAGGAAGAAATAACATATATATTTCATAACATCATAGCATAACTTACATAAGTTCTGCTATGTAGGCCATCTATGAAAAGAGTTCTTGCCCCAACTTTCTCACCTCGTTCTCAGGCACCGGGCCGGCGCTCTCAGAGGCCTGCCTCTCAAGGACAGAGCACATTAGGCTGATTAAATAAAGACAGAGAGTGATTTATAACAGCTCTGTCCCACTCTATTCATCAGCGGGCTCTTGACTTAATAAAGTATTGATATTTAGATACACGGGGAGGGAGCGGGCTGTGTTTCAGTGGTGACGGGAGGGCGCAGGGGACCGGGCCGTTAGAGGAGCAGCGCTGCAGGGCAGTAAATACATCTCTCTTACTGTAGCTCATCTCAACACGGCACAAACACAGACGGAGGGAGCGAATGCTGGCCGGCACTTATCTCAGCTCATGATGTGAGGGCCGAGGCTCTCCAAATAAGCATTGTCATTTTCTTCTGGTGTTGCTCCATAGTACAAATGAGCAGTGTTGGGCCAAGCTAAAAGTTGTTGTTTTTTAA
This sequence comes from Gobio gobio, assembly GCF_949357685.1. Taxonomy (NCBI): domain Eukaryota; kingdom Metazoa; phylum Chordata; class Actinopteri; order Cypriniformes; family Gobionidae; genus Gobio; species Gobio gobio. Next base: position 8,632,037 of record NC_137111.1, read on the forward strand.
TAGACCACACAAAAAAAACATGTTACATTTGGAGGAGATATACACAGTACAATACAACTAATACGCTGAAAGAATGTAGAAATGTTCTAAAGCGAAATGTCACAAATCTATGGAAGCTCGTCTCTGCCACAGAATAAAAAAATTAAAAAGGTAATTTCGACTTTTTATCTCACAATTCTGCCTTTTTTTCTTGCAATTGCGAATGTACATCTCACAATTATGGTTTTTTTAAAGAATTTCGCAATTGTGAGATATAAATTCCAATTCTGAGGGAAAAAATTGTCACAATTCTGACTTTATAACACACAATTGCAAGTTTATATCAATCAATTCCGAGAAAAAGTCATAATTCCGAGTTTATATCTCATAATTTTGACTTTATAACACACAATTGCGAGTTTATGTCAACCAATTCTGAGAAGAAAAGTAATAATTCCAAGTTTATATCTCACTATTCTGATTTCTAACTCGCAATTGAGATAAACTGCGAGGTACTCGCGAGTTTGAGAGGCGGCTTTATGTGTGCGGCACATAGATCAGTGGTTCACGCAAGGCCGTAACCATGTCTTGAACATTGGGGGGGACCTTTTTTTTATTTATTTATAAAGCATAAAGAAACAGAACAGTGAACGAAATTCTAGGTCTAATTCTAGTTGGGAAATAATCCTTTTGGGACTATTTGCAAACAATATTTGCATCAGTATGCGTCAAATATATTATTAGTCCAGAGATTCTTTGCATTAGTGAATAAATACATAGATCTGCTTTTAACAGTGGACTTCCCCTGTGGTCTGGTGGTTGACTTTTTGTAACCCATGTCAAAGGTTCCGGGTTCTAATCCGCTCTCATATAGTTTTTTTTCTTCATTAAAATCAAACATGTTCCTCAATGATTGTATATTAAGAGCAGGGACACGTTTGTGTGCATTTTGTTTTGTGATTTCCCCGGAAAGAATAGAGTCTCAGCAACAGCATTAAACGATTGACACTCTCTTCTGTGTGAAGACTGCGCACGAGCCAAAAGAGAACGTAAACCCCGCCTACTTTGATTTGATTGGCCATCTCAATAATTTTGACATTGACAAGTGCTGTTAGACCGCTGAGGCAGACCAGACTAAAATCTAACTTTAAACCTTTTTGTCATCCTAACATACAGAGTGCTGCGTAATGAAGTGCAGCAGAGCAATGCAAGAATTTCAAATATTGGGATGGGGGGACAATTTGATCATTTCTAATGATTGGGTGGGACCCTCAATGTCTATGGTGGTTACGGCCCTGGGTGTCTTCACTTTTATCTTTTTACACATTCATTTCCCACATATAATTGAATGAGGGAAGGAAAAACAAAATAATAAAAAAGCATGTTGACTACTTGAACATACATTTTGCTCTCTTCTTTCTGGCCAGCAAATTTCTCAATGACTCTGATTAAAGTCAGTCATCTCAGTAGTGTCATGACGTTTGCATTTTTCAGTTAGATATTTGAGGTCTCTTACCCCCATTGTTGTACACAAAACTTCAGTATCGACACTTTGAAATAAAAGACAGGGAAAGCAATAAAGGGCATTGCTAACAACACATCCAGCCAGCCACCTACATTTCTCATAACAAGCGCGTGAAGCTCCGAGTGCAGCTTCATCCTCTGTCACTGGTGCTGGATTTGTAAATCGTGTTGGTCCGGTTCGGGATCCTTTATCATTTTTTTTCTTCCAGCGAACGCCTTGTGAAAGAATTTGGTTTAACTGCTGCCGTCTCTACGAAACTGATCATCCTAACAAGGTTTTGGCGGAGTCGGAGTGACTGTGTCGCCCGCGCACTTTTGCTTTAGTGGCCAAGAGCGGAAAGTTGAATGACAGGTGACGAGAACCAATCAGATTGGATAAAATAACACGCATCCAATTCTGATTCGCCAGGGACGCAACGACCTGCGTCCGGTGGAGGATCTTTAAGAACCAATTAGAGACCAGCTTCAGGTCACATGCTGCCCGTAGATTTTTAGACTCAGATAGACATCTATTTGTCCGGCGTCCCTCACGCATGAAACCGCATGAAACATATTGAAGAACATATAAAATAGTTAACCCATCAAAGACAGTTTTTATTAAATGCTGAGGCTCTTACTAACAGCCGGCACGTCGTATGAGTAAACTATTTTTTTATTTCACTTTTATATCATTTTTGTATACATGTATATTTCTGTAATTTTGATGGGGGCGGCGCCCCAGCGCCCTCTATTGACCAGCCGCCACTGCGGTACGGATATGGTTTCGTTTTCTACTCTGGTGCTGCGATAACAGAGCTCTTTGCAATGTAATACAAACGAGTCAGTTGTTGCCTTGGTAACGCAAGACTTTACAATTTACAGACGATATGTGACGTAAATATCGACTCCGTTATGAAGGATAACCCGATATTTTTTTAAACTATTATTAATTTGTGTTCACATCCTTTAAAAACTGGGTTTAGCAAGCTACGGAGAAACTGGCCTCCAGGCAACACACAAGTGATCGATCCTGAGTGACGACATCACTACATGCATTATACCAGCACGGTAGTCTGTGTATGCAGGGAAACTCCTCATACCCCTTCGTTCGAAGTGTGTCCCTGAAAAATCTTCGTTTAAAGGGCTATCTGGCCCTTCCCCTTACCTCTACCACTCCAGCCAAAAGAGAACCGAGACACTCCTACCCCTCCATGTGAACACGCAAAACGAAGGGGTAAGGGAAAGGGAAGGGGTAAGGGGTAGAAATGGGATTGGGCCTAATCTGAACGCAATTCATAATGAAAGTGAAAAGTGAAAGTGACTTGTGAAGGCCAGTGGCCTTCCAACCCATACTTGGAATTTGTCCTCTGCATTTAACCCATCCAAGTTAGTGCACACACATAGGAGTAGTGAGTAGAGAACACACACACACACACCCGGAGCAATGGGCAGTCATGTTTGCTTTGTCACGTGGAGAGCGATTGATCAAGCAGATTGCCGGTATTAAGAATCAAACTCGCAAACTTTGTGTTACCAGTGTGACCTAAAGTCATTTAAACTGCCGAAATATAGCTAGCTACCTGAAGACATCGGTTTTATTGGCACATCCTTTTGAAGGAAACTCTATCACTCCCTGGAGCACTGAGGTTTATTACTGCCACAGCAGAGGAATAACGCATATTAAATATGTGCAACCCTGTACATGAAATGCACTGGCCGAGCATGAGATAAACTTTTAGCTGCAGTATGAACTGTATGCATATGTTTCTGACATCTTTTCTTTTCTTTATACCAACAGGCCGAAGGGGAGGACAGTCTGAAGAAGATGCAACTGATGGAGCTGGCCATTCTTAACGGCACCTACAGAGATGCCAATATCAAATCACGTAAGCTGCCACTTCCTCTGCGAGCAAACAGAGGCCGTATTGTTTGAGGCCTTTGTAAGCGCTGCTCTCAGTACTCAGTAATCCAAGTAACCCTGATTCCCTGATAAACGCTCCGACAAGCGTCTCAGTATTGTGATCCAGAATTAGCGCATACATCCAAAGAGTGGCTAATGAACTGCAAGAATAGAGAACATGCACTGCTATCTGTGAAAACAATGTTTCCTTAATTTACTGGATGTTGTGACATCCTCCTCCTCGCTTTGCTGCTTCGGTGAATAGTACTGAAGCGCTGTAGAACTGCAGGAGTGCGATATTGTTACTAAGGCGCATGTTTGAATGCGCTGGCCGCTCCACCTGCCTTGTTTACTAATGAATACACTCTCAGAGAAAAACTGTACCATTAGGGGTACAACAGCTCTCAATGGGGCCTTAAAGGATTAGTTCACTTCAGAATTCGAATTTCCTGATAATTTACTCACCCTCATGTCATCCAAGATGTTCATGTCTTTCTTTCTTCAGTCGAAAATAAATTACGTTTTTTGGGCAAAACACTCCAGGATTTTTCTCTACATAATGGACTTCAACGGCAACCAGTGTTAATGTTGTGTCACGAACCACACACGGGAAACAGGGGTTAGATCCAATAGCAGTTTTATTGGGAAATTCCGTAACGTAATCCAGTCCAAGCAGGGGTCAACATCCAATAAAGCAATCCAAAATACAAGACCAGAACAGGTAAGAAAACAGAACACAGAAGTGGCGTGATAAATACAAGGACTCCGTAACAAACACTAAAACAGACATGGTATAAATACACACAGAACTAACAATCATGATGGGGAACAGCTGGGAACAATGACAGTGATGAGTGCAGACAAGGATTGTGGGAAATGCAGTTCCAGAATGAACGATGACTATAAGAGAGAGACCTCTAGTGGACCCCCGGGGAACACAAACCAGACACTGTGACATAACCCCCCTTCTACGGAGCGGCTACCAGATGCTCCAAGACCCACAGAAAAAAAACAGACAAAACAAGAGTCCAGGAGGGTGGTGGAATGCTGGAGGATCATGGGGAGGGATGGGGGGCCAGGTCCATGGAAGGGAACGGAAACAGGGGGTGACGGCTTAGCCGGCTGCCAGGGCGAAGCAGACGACCCATCGGGCGGCCAGGGCGAAGCAGACAGTTCATCGGGCGGCCAGGGCGGAGACTTTCCCTCGGGCGTCCAGGGCAGAGCAGACAGTCCATCGGGCGGCCAGGGCGGAGACTTTCCCTCGGGCGGCCAGGGCAGAGCAGACAGTCCATCGGGCGGCCAGGGCAGAGACTTTCCCTCTGGCGGCCAGGGCAGAGCAGACAGTCCATCGGGCGGCCAGGGCGGAGACTTTCCCTCGGGCGGCCACGGAACAGGTACCTGCTCAGGGACACACAATGGCTCAGGCACAGAAACAGACACTGGCTCATTAACAGGAACAGACACAGGCTCAGGAACAGATATCTCCTCAGGAACAGACACCGGCTCGGCGGCGGCCATCTTGTCCAGAGACACAGGCTCGGCGACGGCCATCTTGTCCGGAGTCACCGGCTCGGCAGACGAGACCTGAACCGTCTCTGGATCGGCAGACATGCTGTGCCTCCTCCACGCATGCAGTACCGCGACTGCATAAAAGAGGAAGACAGTCCTCTTGGCCATGGCAGGACCGATGGTGGGCTGCATGGGGACGACCTCTGGGACGACAGCGGGCTGCACGGGAACGACCTCCAGAACTGTATCCACTGGAATGGAGACCACCGGAACACGATCCACCACCAGAACTGGAACCACCAGAACTGGGACCACCGGAACACGATCCGCTGGAACTGGGACCACCGGAACTGGGACCACCGGAACGCGATCCACCGGAACTGGGACCACCGGAACATGATCCACCGGAACTGGGACCACCGGAATTGGGACCACCGGAACGCGATCCACCGGAACTGGGACCACCGGAACACGATCCACCGGAACTGGGACCACCGGAATTGGGTCCCCCGGAACTGGGACCACCGGAACACGATCCACCGGAACAACCTCCGGAGCTTTGGAGAAAGCTCTGTGCTCCTCCCAAGCACGCAGGACTGCCACCACATAACATCCCATCACAGCCCTCCAGGCCGTGTCCGGACTCGGGACCACCAGAGCAGGGACAACCGGAACAAGGACCACCGGAACAGGGTCCACCGGAACAGGGTCCACCACCGGAGCACGGACCACCGGAACTCGGACCACCGGAGCAGGGACCACCAGAGCAGGGACCACCAGAGCAGGGACCACCAGAGCAGGGACCACCGGAACAGAGACCACCGGAACAGAGACCACCAGAGCACGGACCACCGGAACCACCGTGGGCTGCAAGGGGACGACCTCCGGGACTACAATGGGCTGCACGGGAATAGTGGACGCCTGCTTCCTCCTCCTCCTCCTTCTCCTCCGTTCATGATGGGGAGGTGCAGGCTCTGGGCTGGACGGCTCTGGTTCGGGGCTGAAGAGAGGGGAGTTGGCCGCCATGTTCTCCTCAGTTCTACGAGCCCATAAGGCAAAACACTGGAAAATGTTCATACGAGGTGGAACCTCTCCTGATGGAGAATTCTCCCTCTGCTGCCTCCTCTCCCTCTCGGTGGCTGGGGAAGAGACACGAAAACCCATACCGCTGGATCTTTGCATGACGGAGTCCTTCTGTCACGAACCACACACGGGAAACAGGGGTTAGACCCAATAGCAGTTTTATTGGGATATTCCAGAACGTAATCCAGTCCAAGCAGGGGTCAACATCCAATAAAGCAATCCAAAATACAAGACCAGAACAGGTAAGAAAACAGAACAGAGAAGTGGCGTGATAAATACAAGGACTCCGTAACAAACACTAAAACAGACATAGTATAAATACACACAGAACTAACAATCATGATGGGGAACAGCTGGGAACAATGACAGTGATGAGTGCAGACAAGGATTGTGGGAAATGCAGTTCCAGAATGAACGGTGACTATAAGAGAGAGACCTCTAGTGGACCCCCGGGGAACACAAACCAGACACTGTGACATGTTGACAGCAAATTTTGATTTAGTTTTAGTCGAAAATGACAGTAGATTTTCGTCACAGTTTTTGTCATCCAAAACTGGTTTTTATTCAGTTACCGTCTTGTTTTCGTCAGTGAAAAAAAGCGTTGATGAAAATTATTCGCCAACGAAATTAACACTGACGGCAACCAACAAGTTAAAGATCCAAATCAAGGCAGTTTCAAAGGGCTTCAAAGGCTTTGCACAGTCCCAACCGAGGAATAGGGTCTTATCTAGCCAAACGATCAGCCATTTAAAAAAAACAACACAAAAAAACAAGATGATATACTTTTTAACCGCAAATGCTCGACTTCGGTGCTCTCCTACTTCACGATGTATGACGTCATCACGCCGGAAAGGAAGTACTGACCCAGTGCTAAAACAAACATGCAAAGACTAAATCAAATGGCCTTTACACAAAAAAACGGTAAAACAACAACGTCGGACGGTTTTGAAGTTGGAGGAGAACATGAGTTGGAGTTTTTCGGCACTGGGTCGTTGCTTCCCCCTACTTCCACAGGCGTGACCTTTTCGGCATGTTGACATCATACGTCGTGAAGAAGCAGAACACCGAAGTGGGCTGGGGTCGTGCAGAGCACTTTGAAGCCATTCAGAGCCCTTTGAAACTGCATTGATTTGGACCTTCAACCTTCAAGTCCATTGTGTGGAAAAAATCCTGGCAATCCATGACATGAGGTGAGTAAATTATCAGGAAATTTTAATTCTGAAGTGAACTAAAAGTTGCATATTAGTACCTTAGAGTAGCAATATGTACCTTAAGGTCCTACCATGAAGCTTTTAGGGGTAAAAAGGTACAAAGATGCCCTTTTAAGGCCAGTTGTACCCCTAAAGTTACAGTTTTCTGAGAGTGTAGCTCAACAGCTTTAGCATCGCTGTCATGCTCTGTGTCCAGTGTTTGCCTGTGCATGGTACTAACTGTTTTTGTCTTTTTTATCCCGACCCCCACCCGTCTTCATCCACCCCCACCCTCGCATTTTTCCGCTCACCGCAGCTGCCCTTGCATTCTCTCTTGCAGCGAGCGCCCAGGCGCCACGGATCATCACCGGACCGGCACCCGTCCTGCCGCCCACAGCCTTGCGCACGCCCACGCCCGCAGGGCCCACCCTCATGCCCCTCATCCGCCAGATCCAGACCGTCATGCCCAACGGCTCGACCCACCCGGCAGGCGCCACCCTAGTGCAGCCCGGTCCGGAGTCAGGCCTGATTTATGCCACGCCCTACGATTACCCCTACACACTGGCACCCGCCACCTCCATTCTGGAGTATCCCATCGACTCCAGCGGGGTGTTAGGTAAGCATCGATACACTTGCCAATGTCTCACTACAACCAGACCCTTCAGCATGGGCCGTGGACTCGCATGTCTACTATGGCCGTACGCTAGGGATGGGCGGTATGACCATATATAGCATGTGACATTTTGCTATTCTTGCTATTCTCTACCTTATTTACATGTACCAGAGTAATATGGGGTAAAAATTAGGGCTGGGTATTGACTCAAATGTCCTGATTCGATTCGATTTCCATTCACAAGCTTTCAATTCTGATTCAATTCCATTCTATATCGATTATTTTGGATATATATCAGATACAGTACATGGCAAATTTTCTCGAGGAATAAATGCTGTAAACTATACATGTTTGTACTACTTTACTATAATATTGAAGGTTAAAAGGAACTTATTTATACGCAAATTACACTCAAGGATGTTTTTTATAATAATAAAAGTTACTAACTTTACAATTGCATAATTATGTCTACTCTTTATATATATATGAGCTAATTAAACATTAACACTTTGTTAATTACAGCGACAATTAATGAAGAACTCACTGTTTGTATAAAGTGTATTAATGTATTAACTACACACTATAAACTATTAATTAGCTATAAACTAATAGTTTGCAAATTATTTGTAAATATTTTATTACTGTTTACTTATTATAAAGTGTTACTGAAAGACTGAAATAATGATATCTTGTAAAAATGTACTCCAGTAATGTGAATTTTTATTCTTAATAATGTTTTGTGAATTCGGCCCCTGATCTCCTGTGTACGTGAAGTGCCATATCAAAAAAAGAAAACATCAACAAGAGGAAGTATATTATGATAAATTGCATTACCGTGATATGACATGTCTCATACTGTAATGTCAGATTTGGTCATACCGCCCACCCCTACCCCTTCCTCTAAAATAGCCTCCAGCATAAAGTCACCCAAACCTGCCCTCCTACACCAACCAAACGCCTCTCGCTCCCCTTAAAGGCCACCAGCACCAGCAGCCTCTGCTGTCACAGAAGGCAATAATATAAAAACAAAAACAACAATACATCAAGCCTTTTCCATTTAATCCATTTAGCGTGATAAAAAGTCCTCCCTCATCAGGAAAAAAAAAGAAAAAATCCTTTTAAGAAATGTTTGCATAAATGATTTGGCTTTTAAGTGCTCTACTGGCTTTATATGAATAATGAGAGCGCTCTCTCTCAAAAGCCCTGTCCTCTCCACTCCACACAAGCTGCATGGCTTCATTAAAGCACTTGAGAAAAGCCGATTATGAATATCATGTTACCAACAGCATTCTGCCAGTTTAACACTGGCTTCTCCCAAAGGCACGGTGTTAAGTTGAGCAGCGACAAATAGCCCGTCCCAATGCCAAGAGCAGCGTGTCCAATTAGAGCAGATGAAGTAGGGTTTAGCTACTGTCCAGTACGCATGTTTATTGAGCTCGTCTCAAGCAGGATTCACAGCACGCTCCTTACATCAGTCTGTGGTTGGATGTTTCTGGGGTGGAGGGAAGGACGGGCCGTTCACATATACAGCGACTTTGCAGGAGCTAGGCAGCCGGAAGTCAGTCGTTTTAACGAGAATCTGGCCATTTCCAGTAACGCGATGCAGCGGAGTTGAGGAAAAAAAACTATTTATTTAAATGAGCAGTGATGCAATGCGACAAGAGAGAGACATAAATGTTACCTATTTACAACTTTATTAGGTAACACTTTAGTTTGGGGAACACATATTCACTATTAACTATGACTTTAGCCTCAATAAACTCCTATTTACTGCGTAATAATAGTTAGTAAGGTAATTGTTAAGTTTAAGTATTGGGTCGGATTGAAAATTAGCCCATGATTTACTCACCCTCAAGTCATCCTAGCTGTATATGACTCTCTTCTTTCAGACGAATAAAATCTGAGTTATATTAAAAATGTTCTGGCTCTTCCAAGCTTATAATGGCAGTGACTGTTGCTCTGTTTTTGAAGTCCATAAAAGTGAATCCATCCATCAAATAACTGCTCCACACGGCTCCGGGGGTTAATAAAGGCCTTCTGAAGCGAATCAATGCGTTTGTGTAAGAAAAATATCCAAATCTAGCCTCCGTAAAAAGTTTAGCGGCCGCACCTCTCGCAGTTCAAATCGCTTATGCTTCGTCTGATGACATTGCACAACAGTTACACTCGTCAGACGTTGTGTTTTTAACTGTGAGAGGCGTGGGCGCTACACTTTTTCCGTAAGTTGAATAACCCCCTGGAGCCTTGTGGAGCAGTTATATGATGGATAGATGCACTTTTATGGACTTCAAAAACAGAGCAACATTCACTGCCATTATAAAGCTGGGAAGAGCCAGGAAATGTTAATATAACCCTGATTGTGTTCGTCTGAAAGAAGAATGTCATATACAGCTAGGATGAGCTTGAACGTGAGTAAATCATGGGCTAATTTTCATTTTTGGGTGAACTATCCCTTTAAGGGATGTAGAATAGGCTCGTGCATGATAAGGCATTAATATGTGCTTTATAAGTACTAATAAACAGACAATATCCTAACTAGTTCATAGTGAGAATTGGACCCTTTATTATTACTATTTTCCACATTTTAAAATAGTCATCACTAAGAAATAACACAACTGGAGGTTTGGGAATCATGCAGCATTGATACTATTATTGTTAATATTAGAACTTAAATTTAATTTAGTTGTGTTTTTGTCATTTTTAATTGTAATTTTTTAAATATATCTTTAACACTTTACAATAAGGGACAACTTCATCAATGATGTAGATGAACAATGATGAACTGAACTACTACCGCATGTATTAATCTTTGTTAATGTTAATTCCAATATTTACTAATGCATTATTAAAATCAAAAGTTGTTAACATTAGTTAATGCACTGTGAACTAACTATGAAAAGCTGGATTTTTAGTTGTTAACAAAGATTAACAAATACAGCAATAAATGTATAGCTTATGGTTAGTTAATACATGAACAATAATGTTTCTTATTTTATTTCATGTTGAATTTATGAAAATGTGTTTATGCTATATATATATATTTGCTAAACATAAAGGTTAATTCATGCACAAATTATATTTGTTCACGAAACAAAATTTCAGGCAAACCGTCTCAGAAATGATTGTCATTCTGGGTTTGATTTATTATTTGATATTTGTTCATCTTTTATCATGCACTACTTAAATATCAATGAATAAATCAAACCCAGAATGCCAATCATTTCTGAGATGGTTTGCCTGAAAGTCGGCTTTATGATCTGACAAGGAATCGGTTTACTTGCACACTAAACCGATTCCTTGTCAGATCATAAAGCCGACTCGTTTTTACAACCAGTATATTGCATTTGTGATCAGATTTGTAAACGCTATGAACAGCCCACCAGAAGCATACAGGCGGTAGTCACGCAGAGCCACTGGTGACCTCTAGAGATGTAGTGGCTGTGAACGGCCCATGGAAGGATGTTTTAAGGGGAGGTTTTCACCCTGTTTTCTTTCTTGTGTGACCTATACAGCGTCCTCAAAGGCCGAAGAGCTGCCCCTCTACCTGGGCTTTCAGACCTGTCACATTCCCATCACAGTCCAGCGCGGAGAGCCAACCGGTCGGCCTCCCTTTTAAAGTGCCCCCTCTTTCCCCCGCCCCCTCCGACAAGCCCCTCCCTCACACCGCAGACACACACCCTGCCCCGCCTCCCTGTTATCGGACTGGCTGGACTCCCCGGCCTCTTTCATTCTGTCTGTTTCTTTGAATCATGGTTTTTGTTTTCCTGTGTTTGGTTTTGTACATTTGTTTTTATCTGTAATGTGATGTTTTCATTTTTTGTGTGTACAATGATGAGGGAGACAAAGCACTGAGCCCCAAACTGCTGCACAAGCCTTTCTGGATGACCCCCATCCCTCAGTCTGAGCGGGCCACTTCAGGGTGAGGGGCATCAGGAGGGGCAACATGAGGATGGTGAGGGGACAGTGGGGGTCAAACGGGGGCTGCTCAAATTGTGAGGGGAGGAGAAAGCCAGGGTGTTCACTGAGCAGTTTTAAGACAGGGCATTTTGGCTTCAAATCTAAAGTGACATTATAGTCACAATATATAATCTCACAACGAGGACATTTCCAGCGTATAAACCTTTTTACTTTGCTAAGCCTGTTAATAATAACATGTCGGGTCATAGGTTACCACAAAATTGAAAGAAAATATAAGAAATATGTTAAGGAAAATTTTTAAAAAGTTGCATTGTAACATTATTTTTGTGACAACCAAGCATGTTTTCCTAATATTTTCTCATCACTGTGAGGCCTGTTTCAAACCACATGCATACGTATATCATTTATTAAATATGTTAGTTCAATAGCTTTTGAGAATCAAAATTATGAGGATTAAAAAAAAAACATCCAGATGGATTATAGTATAAACAATATGGGAGAACGTGCTTATTTGTCTTTTGTCACAATGCAAAGTATCTTAATAACTTTTATGCAAAATATAATCCGATTTTTCTTTTGATTTTTGGTTGAAATATGACGCAGACATACACTACTGTTCAAAAGAGCATTTTTAAAGAAATTATTCAATATTAATAATAGTAATTCAATAATATTATTAAATAATTAAATGCTTTTATTCTGCAAGGATGCATTCATTGAATCAAAAGTGACAGTAAAACTTTTATACTGTTTCATAAGGTTTCATTTTCTAATTAATGCTGTTCTTTTGAAAAATTGCATATTAGTCATTATATCATATCATATTCTGAAGGGTCATGTGACACCGAAGACTGGAGTAATGATGCTGAAAATTCAGATTTGCATTACAGAAATAAATTACATTTTACAATACATTCACATAGAAAATTGTTATTTTAAATTGTAATAATATTTCACAAAATTTGCTCACATAAATGCATCCTTGGTGAGCATAAGAGTCTTTTTTCAAAAAAATAATACTGACCCAAACTTTTGAACAGTAGAGTATGGCGAGCTCCGTCTGACTGTGGTGTGTGTTGCTTCCCAGAGGACCGCCAGTCCCGCCACTAATTTCCCGTTCCCTTCCTTTACTCTTTAGGTGTGGCTTTCCCCGCGAAAGGCTAAATGCGTTTCCCAGGATCCTCACTGAGCCCCTCATCCCATCTGAGTGTTAACATTCACACGCTTTCGTTTCACAGCTGCCTTGTTGGTTTTGAGTGATGTTTGTTCTCGAGCATGAATCGGGCCTAGCAGTCAGTCAGACACACTCCTGTTCGTTTACACTGGCTATTCCCAGAGCCCACAGAGACTGTACTTGTAATGCCATACATATGCCTCCGTACTCACACGTTTGCCCTGGACTGTCCTGCTGACTGCTACGCTTCGGTGTGGAATGGAAAGAGAAGAAAAAAAAAATCGATCGTTCTGCTTTACTAATCACTTAATTCATTGCCGTACATTTCTATTCTCCTATGTTTTTGTACTCCAGCAGATGTGCCTAAATGTCGTTCTCTCTCAGAGAGGGACTTTATCAGTATTATATTTAAAAACACTGTCGCTCCAGCGCAAGATTACGTGACTAGTAAAGCTTCCCGGCGAGGGTAATGTCTGTCATACTGTGTCCGAGCTACGCAAAAACCCACCGATCCACTGGGGATAAATGTTTTGAATTTTCTACAAACACGTGCTTACCATATGGGAGATTTACAAAAGTATTATTTGTGCCTTAACTTGTATAATTTAAATGATTTGCATTTGTCAACACAGTGTGATTTGAGTGATCTGATGTTGATGTGTTTTCTGGTGATGTTGTTGCCATCCAAGCAGGTGCGGTGACAGCTAAAGTTCGAAGGCACAAACTGCGCGTCCATCCTTACCAAAGGGTAGTGACCGCAGACAGAGGTTAGTTTAGTTCATGTGCTTCTATTCATTACCAGTAGCAACTCACTGTTGGTCCTGATCTGTTGTGAAGCATGTGCGGTTTGAGCATGTTAAAAGACGTGCCATCCACAGTACCTTCTGTGCTGTTTAATAAGCTGTGTTTGTTCCTGTGCACGCACACACACACACACACACACACACACACTCATATATACGTGGTCTTTCCTGCGCAGGTGGAGTGGTTGACTTCGTTCCATTATTTTGATGACCTTATGATTTCAGTATGATGTTGATGACAAATAATGGATTTTTTCATGTGAACATGGGCTTTATTCACCCCATTACACTCAGCAGTTCTAGTTTTCTCTAGTTACGCAAACACCAAATCGGCTTTTTATATATTGACTGTTGAAGCATTTGGAAGGCATTTAAATAGATGGAGATGTCCTTTCCCAGCTAAAGTGATTGTTTATAATTGCATGTAATGCGACTGTAGAATTCGCCGCGATTGCAATAATGCGTGTTAAAATCCGTGTTCACTATCAATAGGTTATAGACTTTTCAGAACAAAGAGGAAATGCCATTATGAAAACCTTAAAGCTGAAGTGTGTCATTTTGTCCATATGCAGTCACAGTTATTAGTAAGATAATCATAGATTGATTCCCCTGAAAAGTGTACAAACTGTGACAGAGCCAAAGACTCCTTCAAAACATTGATCTTTTTCTTTGAGCCAGCCCATCACAGCAACATTGATTTTAAAGGGATAGTTCACCCAAAAATGTGCCACCATTTACTCACCCTCAAGTTGTTGTATGAGTTTCTTATTTCTGGTGAATGTTGGTAACCAGACAGTTGACGGCACCCATTGACTTCCATGGTATGTTTTTCCTATTATGGTAGTCAATGGGTGCCGTCAACTGTCTGGTTACAATCATTCTTCAAAATATCTTCTTTTGTGTTCAACAGAAGAAAGAAACTCATACAGATTTGGAACAACATGAGGGTGAGTAAGTAACAACAAAATTTTCATTTTTGGGTGAACTATCCCTTTAACCAATGACATAATATGTGACCTTTGCTGACAAAATGAGTCGCAATGAGCAAATTGTCAAAAATGAAAATTCTCTATTAAAAATATCTACACAATGTATGATTTGTTGAATTCCTTTTTGAAGCCGATAGAGTCAGAAAAGTCAGTGTCGAGAAAAATTACCTTAGCAGCAACCATATCTTAAAATCCCTGGTCATAAGACCAAATTTGACACACATCAAGTCAAAACCAATTATCTATAGGAAAAATATATATTCAACTTTTTTTTTCCATGATACCATAAAGTTGTTTGATTAACATACAGCACGGATCTAATGTAATGTTACGAGTCCGATCACACGGAAATGCGTATAAATAATACGAGTGTGCAATGTCGTGGAATGTATATGCCAAAATTAGTTTTATGGCGTATTATACGCACAAACCCCCACCCCCATCCTACCCAAGAGTGTGTTATATATACGGAATAAACTGCGTACCATATGCACACCAAAACTTTGGCGTATACATTCCACGACATTTCACACTCGTAATATTTATACACATTCTCATGTGATTGTGTTAAATGTTACACATCAGATGTTCTGCCCCAACAGTTAACCAAACATTCACTTAAGACATAACAGATCATGTTTGCGTGAATACTCGTCATGACAGATATTTTGAAGTACTGTAATTCTGTGTAATTTTGTGCGCACGCGTCGGATCTGTCAGTCAGCGCGAGTAAGATCGTTTTCATGGACAAAGGAAAAGACAAATTAAGATTCTTTTACGTGTTTAATTGCTATTTGGAGCATTGGGATCTAGACGAGGACTGAATGAACTCATTTTTGTGAAAACCTCAAATTCGATGTTTTGCCTGTAGCTCGAAATGATCCCGAGCGCATTCCGACTTCTTTCGCCAGCACGGTCACATATTAAGGAGGAGGAGAAACTGTTTGAAAACAGCCATTATTTTATGTAATCCTGTTTGATGATGTTAGTGGTGCAGAAATGACACACTTCAGCTTTAAAGAAAGGAAAGATGGCCTTTACTAAATCTGTTTCTCTATGTGTGAATCAACAAGTGTTATAAAAAATTGATGTATACACTCTCAGAAAAAAAGGTACAGTGGAGGTACAATTTTGTTCCTTGAAGAACAAAACGTATAACTGTACCTTTAAAGGTACACAATTGGTCCTTAGGGTACAATTAAACCATTGGCAGGCAAGTTCGGTCCTAGAGAGTCGCTGTTCTGCAGAGTTTGTCTCCAACCCTGAAAGACATCTATAGAAGTTCTTATTGAGAATGAACAGCGGTTTAGATGTTGGTTGTATTGAAAACATTTGGTCACCGTTATGGTGATCAGTGTTTCATTTAGTTGGGCAGTTTGACTCTTCAATTTGTAGAGTTTGTGGTTGTTGTTACAGTGTTAACAAAACACAAAATCTGTTCAAATCAAAAGAAGCCATAAACAAAAATTGTCATGAAGAAAAATGTTTGACTAAACTCATCACTGACTAAAAATATCAATAAATAATATTCACCAACAATACTTTCTTGCCACTGATCAGGCATTCTGAATTTTGATTTTTAAATACATTCTAGTGAGAAAAAAGTTTAGACGCACACAGATATCAAGAATCAGCATATGAATCTCAACAATGGTGACATACTTAATGCTGCAATGCATGCTGGGAGCCATGAGTTTTATACTGTGGTGGCTTAGTAAGGTTGGAGCTAAACTCTGCAGGACATCAGCTCTCTAGGACCGAACTTGCCTACCCCTGACTTAGAGGTACAAAAATGTACCCTTAAGGGTACCACCCCAGTGATGGCCACTTGTACCTTAAAAGGTACAATTTTGTACTCTTTTTTTTTTTTTTGAGAGTGTATGATACGGGCGCAACCTGTTTAATTTGAGCATTTCATTATCTATCAGTTCTAATGTAATAAACACATCTCAGCTGATAGTGAGATTTGATTGATAGCTGTCAAAATTGTAATAGTATGCGGTCTTGTGTAATTGATATCTTCTGTATCCAGTGTTGCCAACTATTTTCAGCGGAAAGGAGCTAAAGCCTGCTCAAAAAGTAGCAAAATGCCGATAGATGACTTAATGTGCCGATTGTACATTTGTTTTCTCTCTTAATTCTTGCTCACATACTGGATTTTAATACAATACAATGTCGAATGTCCAATAAAGTTCCTCAAAGTATGATATCCGCTTGTGAAGTCGTGACGTAAGGAACGCCGTTTCTGGGTCCAAGCCTCGACTCGTTTCACTTGAGAATGCCATCGACGGCCGTTTATGAGCGCTATTTATTCATATTAAACATCAAACATTTTAAAAAGTTAAACATTTTAAATACGTACAGTCTACACAGCAGTCACAGCGTCACAGATGTTAATATTTTATCGATTTCTAAAAGATGAATCACTGTCTGGCCATCTGGAATTTTGGTATGGAGATAAAGGTTATGATTATAATTTTTTTTGTAGTATTACACCCCATTGTGTGTGTGTGTATATTAGCACCGTTTGTTGTTTTTCTTGTGGTATGAGATAAAGCGTTTGGACCCGGACTTAACAACCGGATAGGGACTGACTGCATGTTGACCAGCTGTCCAAAAAGTCACTAGATTTGTCGCTAGTTGCTTTTTTGAAGTAAAAGTTCTCAAAAAAATAAAATAAAAAAATAAATAGTGGCAATAAACGTGTACTGTCATTCCAAAAGTCTCAGACTTTCCTCATAGTGATTTATTTAATAAAATATACAACTTAAGTGTTCAGAGGAACATTTCAATTTTAATGTCGACAATTTAACATTCATTTAATACGGTCATAACATTTGGTTTGTGAGGCGTGAGAACGAAGAGAAGAGCATCTCAAGCTTCAGAGCTCCGTAATGTTTTTCCATTTAAAATTTTCCATCTAAAAGTTTTCAATTTGGACCCCATCGCATGTTTCGAATAATTTCAATAATCATAAAAGATTACATTAGGCCATACATTAAGACACTAATCTGCGAAAGTGTTTCACGGAACTCCCATGCATCTAATTGCAGATCAATTCAGTTGGCGCAGGATAGACTGTGTGTGTGTGTGTGTGTGTCACCGTGATTTTGCCAAGAAAGACATGTTTTTGTTGGTCCTGGTACAACATTCCTGTGCGAATATTTAGTCCTAACCTTATCCCTACCCCTACTCATAACACTGATGTAGAAGCACCTAACCCTGGTAAACGTGTCCCTCGAATCTGATTGGTTGATTGGAACGTCCAGGAACACGTTGTACTTGGTGAAGTCAGGTGTGTGTGTGTGTGTGTGTGTGTGTGTGTGTGTACATGGTTAACGACAACGATGTTTTGTTTGCATAAGCTGGCAAAATGGCCGCAGTTATCAAGCAGGCTTCCTCTCGTTTAATGTTTTTCATATCCTTTTTGTGCTTATACGTGTTTTTATATAATGGAACTACTGCTTTCGAGAACCCATTTGCACAGAACTTCCAGAATTCCAATCTGTGCATTTGTACTGGACCACACGAATCACTTTTTTTTTTTATTTCAGCTGTTGACTTATTTTATTGTTGTTATTATTTCCATCTGTCGATATTTGCCTCGTTTGATATAAAGTGTTTCTATGTGGCACAAGCCTTTTATTTTGCACTGAATACATCAGAAACATTCATCTCCTCTGCTCTCGGAGAGCAGGCATGTTGAAAAAGTGAAAGCTACATCACACCTCAGACCATGAAACTGAAGTGAATCTGTCGAGTCTTACGGTTGACCGCTGCAGAGTGGACATTAATGTCAGCGCCACAATGCATTTGAGAGAGAGAGAAAAAAAAACAACTCCACTTGATACGTTTTTTATGTTTTACTGTAAGCTTCTTTTTATTTCGTGTCGTTGTTGAAAAGAACATAGTATTTACTTGTGGCTTTTAAAAATATATATAAAAATATATATCTAAAAAAAATATATAAAGCAGGAATGTATATGAAGTGTCAGATTCTACTTGTATTTTGGAAGAGATATAGTAATGGTATTATAGAGGGCTATTTGTAGGAAAGAAAACATATGCATCATAGCAGCTTTATAGCACCATGTTAGAAAATTTCCTATATTTTTGGATATATGTTAGGGCTTTATATATGAATGACCAGACTTTTTCAATGTTTATATGCAAAAGCATTTTATATTATGTGTCCTGTGATAGTCTGAGGGTGAAGGCTAAAAGTCCCACAGCTTGAATTTCCATGGCTATTATGCTAGAAAATACCTTGTAGTGTTGCTTTGTATCATTAAGGCCAAGATTTTTATGTTGTTGTAAATAGAACTGAAAAAAGAATTTGAAAAAGCAATAAAACATTTTATTGAATAAAAAAAAAGGCCCTAAATTATTTGTGAGTAAAACTTCTGGATGCCTGGATTGTTAACAGGAACGCATTGATGCTCCATCTCCATCATAGCGGCCGTCTTCAGACCTCTAGTGTTTAATAGCAGTCCTGTGACCTTCACTGACCGTCTTCACACCGCTCCTCATTTCATTAGCAGCTTCCTCTCTCCTGAGCGCTCACACCATTCATACGCATGTGCCGCCCTGAGCATCTGCTCACGACATCAGCCCCAAAGCTCCGGTTTGATTTCTGCCCGGTGGAGGACCTAACGCTGGCTTCATCTATGGCTCAATACAAATCGTTTGAACTCAACACGTTGTGAGAACGTTGAGCGCAGAACATATTTGAACATTTATTATTATTAGTGCTGTCAATCCATAAATGAACGATAACACTTTACTTAAAGGGTACATACCAGTCTCATGTTAATCTTGAGGACCTAAAAAATGCTGGGTTAAAAACAACCCAAATTGGGTTGAAAATGGACGAACCCAGCGATTGGGTTGTTTTAACCCAGTGGGTGGGTTGTATTAACCCAGCGATTGGGTTGTTTTAACCCAGCAGTTGGGTTGTTTTACCCCAGCGGTTGGGTTGTTTTAACATAGCAACTGGGTTGGTTTAACCCGGCAGTTGGGTTGTTTTAACTCAGTAGTTGGGTTGTTTTAACCCAGCAATTGGGTTGTTTTAACATGGCGATTGGGTTGTTTTAACATAGCGATTGGGTTGTTTTAACCCAGCAATTGAGCTGTTACAATCCAGCGGTTGGGTTGTATTAATCCAGCAAATGGGTTGGTTTAACCCAACAGTTGGGTTGTTTTAACTCAGCAGTTGGGTTGTTTTAACCCAGCGATTGGGTTGTTTTAACATAGCGACTGGGTTGTTTTAACCCAGCAATTGGGTTGTTTTAACATAGCGACTGGGTTGTTTTAACCCAGCAATTGGGTTGTTTTAACATAGCGATTGGGTGTGTATTTACCCAGCAATTGAGTTGTTACAATCCAGCGGTTGGGTTGTATTTATCCAGCAATTGGGTTGTATTAACCCAGCGATTGGGTTGGTTTAACCCAGCAATTGGGTTGTTTTAACATAGCGACTGGGTTGTTTTAACCCAGCAGTTGGGTTGTTTTAACATAGCGATTGGGTTGTTTTAACCCAGCGGTTGGGTTGTTTTAACCCAGTGATTGGGTTGTTTTACCCCAGCGGTTGGGTTGTTTTAACATAGCGACTGGATTGTTTTAACCCAGCAATTGGGTTGCTTTAACCCGGCAGTTGGGTTGTTTTAACCCAGCAATTGGGTTGTTTTAACGCACCGATTGGGTTGTTTTAACATAACGATTGGGTTGTTTTAACCCAGCAATTGAGTTGTTACAACCCAGCGGTTGGGTTGTATTAATACAGCACATGGGTTGGTTTAACCCAGCAGTTGGGTTGTTTTAACTCAGCAGTTGGGTTGTTTTAACCCAGCGATTGGGTTGTTTTAACATAGCGACTGGGTTGTTTTAACCCAGCAATTTGGTTGTTTTAACATAGCGACTGGGTTGTTTTAACCCAGCAACTGGGTTGTTTTAACATAGCGACTGGGTTGTTTTAACCCAGTGATTGGGTTGTTTTAACATAGCGACTGGGTTGTTTTAACCCAGCAATTGAGTTGTTTTAACATAGCGACTGGGTCGTTTTAACCCAGCAACTGGGTTGTTTTAACATAGCGATTGGGTTGTTTTAACCCAGCAACTGGGTTGTTTTAACATAGCGACTGGGTTGTTTTAACCCAGCAACTGGGTTGTTTTAACATAGCGACTGGGTTGTTTTAACCCAGCAATTGGGTTGGTTTAACCCGGCAGTTGGGTTGTTTTAATCCAGCAATTGGGTTGTTTTAACGCACCGATTGGGTTGTTTTAACATAGCGATTGGGTTGTTTTAACCCAGCAATTGAGTTGTTACAACCCAGCGGTTGGGTTGTATTAATACAGCACATGGGTTGGTTTAACCCAGCAGTTGGGTTGTTTTAACTCAGCAGTTGGGTTGTTTTAACCCACCGATTGGGTTGTTTTAACATAGCGACTGGGTTGTTTTAACCCAGCAATTGGGTTGTTTTAACATAGCGCCTGGGTTGTTTTAACCCAGCAATTGGGTTGTTTTAACATAGCGACTGGGTTGTTTTAACCCAGCAACTGGGTTGTTTTAACATAGCGACTGGGTTGTTTTAACCCAGTGATTGGGTTGGTTTAACATAGCGACTGGGTTGTTTTAACCCAGCAATTGGGTTGTTTTAACATAGCGACTGGGTTGTTTTAACCCAGCAACTGGGTTGTTTTAACATAGCGACTGGGTTGTTTTAACCCAGCAATTGGGTTGGTTTAACCCGGCAGTTGGGTTGTTTTAATCCAGCAATTGGGTTGTTTTAACGCACCGATTGGGTTGTTTTAACATAGCGACTGGGTTGTTTTAACCCAGCAACTGGGTTGTTTTAACATAGCAACTGGGTTGTTTTAACCCAGTGATTGGGTTGTTTTAACCCAGCGGTTGGGTTGTTTTAACCCAGTGATTGGGTTGTTTTAACCCACCGATTGGGTTGTTTTAACATAGCGACTGGGTTGTTTTAACCCAGCAATTGGGTTGTTTTAACATAGCGACTGGGTTGTTTTAACCCAGCAATTGGGTTGTTTTAACATAGCGACTGGGTTGTTTTAACCCAGCAACTGGGTTGTTTTAACATAGCGACTGGGTTGTTTAACCCAGTGATTGGGTTGGTTTAACATAGCGACTGGGTTGTTTTAACCCAGCAATTGGGTTGTTTTAACATAGCGACTGGGTTGTTTTAACCCAGCAACTGGGTTGTTTTAACATAGCGACTGGGTTGTTTTAACCCAGCAATTGGGTTGGTTTAACCCGGCAGTTGGGTTGTTTTAATCCAGCAATTGGGTTGTTTTAACGCACCGATTGGGTTGTTTTAACATAGCGACTGGGTTGTTTTAACCCAGCAACTGGGTTGTTTTAACATAGCAACTGGGTTGTTTTAACCCAGTGATTGGGTTGTTTTAACCCAGCGGTTGGGTTGTTTTAACCCAGTGATTGGGTTGTTTTAACCCAGCGATTGGGTTGTTTTAACATAGCGACTGGGTTATTTTAAACCCAGCAATTGGGTTGTTTTAACATAGCGACTGGGTTGTTTTAACCCAGCAATTGGGTTGTTTTAACATAGCGACTGGGTTGTTTTAACCCAGCAACTGGGTTGTTTTAATCCAGCAATTGGGTTGTTTTAACGCACCGATTGGGTTGTTTTAACATAGCGACTGGGTTGTTTTAACCCAGCAACTGGGTTGTTTTAACATAGCGACTGGGTTGTTTTAACCCAGTGATTGGGTTGTTTTAACCCAGCAACTGGGTTGTTTTAACATAGCGACTGGGTTGTTTTAACCCAGCGATTGGGTTGTTTTAACATAGCGACTGGGTTATTTTAAACCCAGCAATTGGGTTGTTTTAACATAGCGACTGGGTTGTTTTAACCCAGCAACTGGGTTGTTTTAACATAGCGACTGGGTTGTTTTAACCCAGTGATTGGGTTGTTTTAACATAGCGACTGGGTTGTTTTAACCCAGCAACTGGGTTGTTTTAACCCAGCAACTGGGTTGTTTTAACCCAGCGGTTGGGTTGTTTTAACCCAGTGATTGGGTTGTTTTACCCCAGCAATTGCGTTGAATATTGTAAATGCGTTAAACTGAAAAAAATTGATAACACTAATTTTTTGCAGCACTAATTATTATTTGTTAATAATTCTTGGTTCCTATTGTTTAAAACCCCGGAGCAGAGATCACTAATACGATTACGCACTCCACATCCAAAGCCAACATTTGAATTTGAATCTCTCCTGGAATTAAATGTAAAAGCTTTAATTGGATCCCCCTGTCCTAGAGCATGACATCATATCCTGTCACGCTGACCGCCTGGTGTGACCGCGCCTTCAGTCTGTCCATTCACCTGACTGCTACTAACCATTAGACACATTTGTCACAGTTGTATTTCCTGAGTGTTTTCTTTCTTGATTTCTTCCTTTATTAACATGTGACCTGTCAGGATATAGGCTGTTCCTCATGCATGATTATTGCAAAGATGAAGACCAACAGTTCTTCACGGCTCACACATTCAGTCAACCCACAGCAAGAGTTGTTATTAAGGCTCAAAACATACGTCAACCAAAAGCTTTAAACTGCGCAAGCTTGATTTTGACTATCCGCGTTGCGAACTCTTCCTCTCTAGCGCAGCACAAAATGATTGTTTTCAAACGGGTTTCCTGAATACTCCCCCCGTCTTCAACTGATCGGACTAACAGAAACTCCCGCCTTCAAGCACCAGGGCAAACATCAAGCGCTTTTCACAATGTACAATAATACAGTTTTGGGGAAACTAACTAATTTTAGTGAAATAAATATATTAAGCTGGGATTAAAATAAGTATTATAGAATTACACTTAAATATTTGTTAACACTAAATACTAACTGCATGCTATGAATCATTAGTTAAGCATTAGTAAATAGTTCATTCAAATAATAAATTAAAATATTAATAAATGATTAATGCTTTATTCTTGGTTTATAAGCATATCTATAATGTGTTTAATTATTGTATTTTCATACTTTATTAATGATCAATTGATCAATAAATATTACATTATTTACAAACCAGTTATTTTGGAGTTGTCAGTGGTTCATAAGATGAACTAAAGTGTAAGTAAATGATTAATAAACTATTTAAATGTACATTTATACATCTTATTTAGACAAACACTAATGCTGCGCTCACACTGAATGTGAATAGAGCGTCACATTCGCGTCTGTCGTGTGTAGTTCGACACTTCTCCAAAACAATGACAAAATTCACATTTAAAAGATATAAGCATTCAAAATTCACACTCACACTTCCGCCAATATTGATCAATGAGTTTGATGATTTCTCATCAGATTTTCTGTCCAATCAAATGCTCTCTAGAATCTGAAGCCCCGCCCCCTACATTATAAATAGACGCTGAAGCTGAAATCAGTTGTTCTCACATTTACTGTTTTCAATGGTGAATGGCACATAGTGCACTATATAGGGGATAGGGAACGATTCAGACAGTGCACTATATAGGGGATAGGGAACGATTCAGACAGTGCACTATATAGGGGATAGGGAACGATTCAGACAGTGCACTATATAGGGGATAGGGAACGATTCAGACAGTGCACTATATAGGGGATAGGGAACGATTCAGACAGTGCACAATATAGGGGATAGGGAATGATCAGACAGTGCACTATATAGGGGATAGGGGACGATCAGACAGTGCACTATATAGGGGATGGGGAACGATCAGACAGTGCACTATATAGGGGATAGGGAACGATCAGACAGTGCACTATATAGGGGATGGGGAACGATCAGACAGTGCACTATATAGGGGATAGGGAATAATTCAGACAGTGCACTATATAGGGGATAGGGAACGATTCAGACAGTGCACTATATAGGGGATAGGGAACGATTCAGACAGTGCACTATATAGGGGATGGGGAACGATTCAGACAGTACACTATATAGGGGATAGGGAACGATCAGACTGTGCACTATATAGGGGATAGGGAATAATTCAGACAGTGCACTATATAGGGGATAGGGAACGATTCAGACAGTGCACTATATAGGGTATAGGGAACAATTCAGGCAGAGCACTATATAGGGGATAGGGAACGATCAGACAGTGTACTATATAGGGGATAGGGAGTGATCAGACAGTGTACAATATAGGGGATAGGGAACAATTCAGGCAGAGCACTATATAGGGGATAGGGAACGATCAGACAGTGCACTATATAGGGGATAGGGAACGATTCAGACAGAACACTATGTAGGGGATGGGGAACGATTCAGACAGTGCACTATATAGGGGATAGGGAACGATTCAGACAGTGCACTATATAGGGGATAGGGAACAATTCAGACAGTGCACTATATAGGGGATGGGGAACGATTCAGACAGTGCACTATATAGGGGATAGGGAACGATTCAGACAGAGCACTATGTAGGGGATGGGGAACGATTCAGACAGTGCACTATATAGGGGATAGGGAACGATTCAGACAGTGCACTATAAAGGGGATAGGGAGCGGATCATGTGATTGAGTCGACATGGCGGAAATTAGAAGGAAACTGTGGCTTTACAGAGCTGTGATATAAACCTAAACCCTATTGGCTATTTTTTAAAAGGGGAGGGGCTGCCCGATATGCCCCGTCCTGTCTTCCTGTTTGTGGAAAGTGGAAATGGCGTCAACACGTTGAATAAAGCTGCGCGTGTCAAGCCACTTCAGTGGGACTTTAAAGCTGTGCTGTGGGGAGACTCGACTGAATCAAGAGCCTACTTGTGATCGGTTAATAAATGCTTTTCATATTGTCATCCTGCTTTCACTAGCTGAAACTAATCTCCTCTATCTTTTGTTTCCTTCCTCCTTTCCTTGTTTCCCTCCCCTTTTTCTGTTCGTTTGTCTCTCTAACCCACCCAGCCACCACTGGCAACTAACCCCTGACCTTCTGACCTCTTCACCCAATGACGACCTGCCCATTACCTGCCTGCAGATCACATCTCTGCCCTAAAATCAATGAATGAAAGACACAAAAAAGAGTATCTAAGAGCTGTCACAGGCTGTGGATATACAGCTTCCACTCGTTGGACACGGAGGCGGGCGGGCGGGCGGACGCTCCTGCCGCAGTAGATCTGCACTCTTTGTAAGCAATAAGCAATAACGATTTGCCCCGCACCCTCGAAATCAAAGCCAGACCTTCAGCGACTCTCCCAGTTCGCTGTGCGAAACCCTACAGCTCCACAACAGCACTGTTGAGGAAACGGACTGCCCAACCGCGCCGCTCAAGTGATCCTGCAGTTACGGTAATGAGTCTGAATGTACCGCATGACGGTGTGAATGGTGCATGCACTTCTGTATCGCATCGTCGCAAACCGGGTGAACTACGCCTGCCACAACGGGCCGTTTGGGAAGCGATTTCAGTGAGACGGCTGAAATCATGGAAGAAGAACAATCCGACACTTTCAGTGAACAAGCCTCTCTGAGGATGTATAAGCCATGCTTGCCTATCTGCTGTACAAATGTATGAAATTTGTAGATAAATAAGAGTGACAAAAGAAAACATGTACAGAAACAACACTTTTATTATTCTCCAGAGAACGTATATTTTTACAACTCAATATTTTATACTGTCGAATATTGTGAAGAGAACAACAAAAAAAAACAATACTGAACCCTTTATGAAGTGAAAACAATCCAGTTTTCTTGAATTGGATGTAGACAT
Source organism: Gobio gobio (assembly GCF_949357685.1). NCBI lineage: Eukaryota > Metazoa > Chordata > Actinopteri > Cypriniformes > Gobionidae > Gobio > Gobio gobio. The sequence goes on from NC_137111.1 coordinate 8,658,421, forward strand.
GGATGACCAAAACAACCCTCTCGTTGTACCGATGGGGCTGATAGGGAAATATCATTCAAGTGCCTTATCATAGTTCTCATGGTTCATGTTCAAGATGAATGTCATCATCAGACCGGGGCTGCATTTCCCAAAAAAGCACTGTGTTTGCCGGACTCGAGCGGCGTGAAGCGATGCGATAAATCCAAGCCGTTATAAGCAGTGATGCTGTCTACACTGGATCTGAGGAGACATGACAAATCCCGTCTGTAAACTGACGCCCCGCTCTATTTCATACTTTGACGCAAAGGACAAATGGCTTTGTAAGAGCCTCAAGTTAATGGTCTCTATGATCTACTTAGACGTGCGATGCTTTTGGGAAACTCAGCCCAGGTCAGTACACACAGCTTTCCCTTCCGGAAACACATAACTGACGTATATCACCAGCCTAGACCTGCCTTCCTGCTCGATGCGCCATCCCAGTGTTACACGGCCTTTCACACACCACACTGTCAAACAGACTCGGGGAGTCAAAGTGTATTTGTTGCCTTCAGTCTCGACACATCCATCAGAATTGTGGGTGTTTTGCTCGCAGCACTTGAATGAATTAATTGCACTTTATGTTGAAGTTTAGTGCACTGTATGGTACCATATAGTCAGTGCAAAACGATCACATGAGAATGGGTATCAATAGTACGAGTGTGCAATGTCGTGAAGTGTATACGCCAAAATTTGTTTTGCCGTGCATATGGTACGCAGTTTTTCACGTGCATATGATACGCACTTTATGGCGTGTATATGACACGCTCTTGGGTAGGGTGGAGGTTTGTGCGTATAATACGGCATAAAATGCGTACCATATGCACGCCAAAACTAATTTCGCTGTATACATTCCACGACATTGCACACTCGTACTATTTATACGCATTTCCGTGTGATCAGGCTAAACAAAACACTAGGTGATGTAGTTACATGTTCCTTAAATTATGCATAAATTATGCATAAACATGCAACTAACCCTAAACCAAACCCCAATCCTATCCCTATAGTACATGTATTAATTAATATTACTCGGTACTAATTTGAGTAAGTACGATATAACTTTGTCACTTTCAAATAAAGGGTGTCACAGTGTAATTGTGCATTTAAGTACTGAGTAATATTAATGAACTACATGTACTTACTATAGAGTTACAGTTAGGGTTTGGTTTAGGGTTAGTTACTTGCAATTATGTGTAACGGAGGCCTGCTAGTAGTTGCTGTGCGAGTAAACCTCACTCCTCTGATCTCAAGAGACGCTCTAGCGACTGAAGCTAGGAGTTTCAGCCTTTATCCTCCTTGTTAGAGCGTTCGACTCTCATGCCGGCGGACCCGGGTTCAAGTCCCACTTGGAGCGGGCGGGTCGAACAGGAGGGGTTATATATGCATAATTTATAGTTATTACTAGAGTAACTACATGTAACATGTGTAACAATGACACTGAAATAAATTGTTACCAAAACAAGTTTAACAAAAAACATTGTTTTAATCAGTATTTTGTTTTAAAGTAAAAATATCTGAATATCCATAATAAGCAGTGGTATTGTAGTATCATTTAGATACTACTATAGCGTTTTATTAATAATTGGAGTCGTTTTAGGTAAAGTTTTTGTTTTGTCATTTTTTTCAATTCATATTTAGTTTTAGTTTTACCTCTACATCAAGTTAAGCTAAATGAAAATGATCAATGTTTGCTGAAATTATAGATAGTACCGGTGAAAAGTTTGGAAACATTACTATTAAAAGAAAAATTACCATTTGTTTAATCAAAAATACAGAAAAAAATGATATATTGTGGAATATTATTACAATTTTAAAATAATGGTTTTCTATTTGAATATACGTTACAATATAATTTATTCCTGTGATCAAAGCTGAATTTTCAGCATCATTACTCCCGTCTTTAGTCACATGTTCCTTCAGAAATCATTCAGATATGATGGTTTATTATTATCAATGTTGAAAACAGTTAAATATATTTTCAAAAGGCTGCGGCTATTTACACTAAATGCAAATAGTGATAGATTCTGTTTACACTCAGTGACAATAACATATTTTCTTAGCGATAGATGATATTTACACTAAGTGCAAAAGCTGTAGATGATATTGACGAGTGAAATAGTGATATATTCTATTTACACCATGTAAAAGTAGTTCTTTGCAATATGTGTAAATAGTACCTAACCTAACCGACCCCTAACCCTACCCAATAAATGCTTTTATTATTATTAAACATTTCGATAGGCACTTTATTTCCACTTTTAGAACATTTCCTTAATTTTTATTGAAATTAAATGCCTTTCCGATGTGATATGTGATGGGAAAAGAGAGAAGAGTGAGCTCTGCAAAAAGCGGATTCGAACCCGGGTCGATCGCGTCAAAACCAAGATTCAGTCTAACGCTTTACTGACTACACCACTGAAAACATTGAAATACACCTATTATTTTTTGTATCTTGTTTGGCCCAAGCAGGCATTATTAGGCGGAGCTAGTGCGAATAATACTTGCCAACAAGGTAATAATATTTAATTTGATCAAATAAATGCAGGCTTGATGAGACTCAAAAACTTGAAAAATGGTAATGTTTCCAAACTTTTGACCGATGCTGTATAAATATTATTACATGTCAGTTTTTTTTATTTCAAGTTATGAACGTGTTTTGATGTTTTTAGCTCGAGTAACTATAAAAACCCTGCAGGTAGGAAATAAAATAAAGAGTTTTGAGAGAGAATATGTAGTTTATATATAGTTCAATTTTCATTGTTTTAAGTATAAATAAAAGTTTCCAGTGGGGTGAGAATAATACACTTTAATTCATGAGATATTATCTGCCAGCAAGTTGTAATATCTTATATAGTTTTGCTTCTCAATTTCTTTTTTGGAAACAAAACAAATACTGATTAAAGAGTGATATTCCGTGTATTTGAGACGGCATGTAGGCGGCGATGGGATGAAAGCGCTGGGTCAGCTGTGTGTACGGCACCGTGTCATTGTCACGTCCGTCCCCCTCGAAACTCTTTCTTTACTATGCAACACAATGGCCTGTGACGTCTTGAGGGGAGTCTCTGTGACATTTAAACATGTCTTCCTGTTGTGTCTGCATTTCCCTCCATTTTCACTTATGATTCTGCAGTGCCATAATAATATTACGATATCAACGAAGGTACCGATATTGAAAATCCTTTGGAGTATGAACTGTGAATGATCTTTGTATTAAAAGCGGGGGGTTTTTTGGTTAGTAAGAATACAGAAATGTGGTTATTTAAATAAATAAAAATACACTTAATGAAGAAAGATGAGGGGTGAGTTATACAGTAATTGATGAAGCATGATGTCTCACACTCAATGACAATTAAAGTATATTATTCTGATCAGCCCTGGCTTTTAAGTTCAACGGTGAAGTGTGTAATTTCTGACACCAAAAGGACTGATAAAAAATTATTTTTCCAAGCATGGTCAGTCCAACCGGTAGCCCCGCCCCCTGAGCCGTACCATTGGTTAAGCCAAATGACGAGATGTTTCGAGAGGTCTTACAGTTGTTTCTGCACGCGAAACTGGGATAAAAAAGTATTTGAACATCGACAAAATGACACACAAGTTTGATCATGTGAATGTCTTTTATCATACATGTGGAAATGTGTGTGTACGACCCAAACGTGTGTGTTCCCTGCCCAAGTATTGCCTATGAGAAGACATGTCTGTTTTAACAGCCATTGTTACAGGTTTATAATGTATTTTTCTATCTTATATGTATGTAATAAACAACATTAAATGCCTTGTCTCTGTATCCTGAGTAGATGAAAAGAGGTCTTCATGTTGTTTCTGACAGTTTCATGAATAATGTTGTGCTTTTCGCTTATTACAAGCCAATAGCGCATCAGGGTGTTTTATCATAAGCAGGTAATATTGCATAGCATTATCCAGCGCTGATTTATCACGGTGGTTATTTGCTGATGTGACTAAACAAGGTCCTTTGTGAAGTTTCTGCGGCTGGAGACTCGGCTGCTATGATCTGTGCCAAGAAAGCACTTTCACAATTGGTGGAGCTCTATTTCATCCTGGCCTTAATAAGTCATGCGCAAGCTGCCTTTGTCATTAGCTTCAAAGCTATAATGCAGGGGATATTTAACGCTCTTCCCTAATAGACAATCAATCAGTGAAGTGAACTCAGAAGAGATGCGTCTCTTTGCTCGTGACCTTGACCGGGGAAATCAATACAGCATCAATAGCACCTCAACACAATACACTACCACATTATTGGCTTTTGCCATGGTCAGTATTGCCAGATGAGCACTTTTCCTGATTAAGCGTGCTGGAACTGCAACATTTAGCTACAGAAATCACATTGTGGTATTACTTTTTAGTATAATTGGATTAACTGCATTGAAAGTCACTAGCACTCTTACAGTAATTGCAATTATATTGCAAAATATTCAACTGATGCGATTGTCCGATCAGAATCAAGCTTTCCAGAGAGTCATGAAATGATCAACGATATTTAGTGGAAGAACTGTTTATTACTGTGATTATTGCTGACAATAAATCTAATCGTTCAAGGATCGTTGGTGTTTTTTATCATGTTGTTGAAAAACATTTTCCGAAAGGCAGCAGAGGCTTGCTTTTCAAATGAGAAACCCCTCCAAATGTGATGGTCCCATTGTTAACCCAAATTGTCAGCTATTTATTTTTATGTATAAAAAACCAACATGTCCACACATTCTCAACTCGTCACATACTGACGCTTGGTCCACACCCTTAGGAGTCCATTTTTTAATGCAGGATACCACTTTAACATTATTTTTCGACGCACAGTACTCCATTGATTTCAGTTGTTTTCCCAACACGTCATTTAATTCTTGGCATTTGTAAAAGTAGACATGATTTTATAAATATTTATTGGCTACTTTTATTTTTTAGAGCAACTAACCCCACTCCTACCCTAAACCTACCCACTTCCTACACACCCAGGGCTGTAACAAGTCCCCCCCAATATTTGAAATTCGGGGACAATAATATAATATATTTGTATGTGTTATAATAATATATTTGACGCAAATGTTGTTTGCAAATAGTCGCAAAATGATTATTTCCCAACTACAATTAAACCTAGAATTTTGTTCACTGATCTGTTTCTTTATGCTTTATAAAAATAAAATAAAAATAGGTCCCCCCCCAATGTTCAAGACATGGTTACGGCCTTACCCAGATACCAACAATATAAAACATGTAACACGTAACAGACAAATAAATGTACAGTCACAGGTATGTATTGCAAAAACTGACTTAAAAACTGTATTAAAGTCCATCCATCCATCCATCTTCTTCCGCTTATCCGGGGCCGGGTCGCGGGGGCAGCAGTCTAAGCAGAGATGCCCAGACTTCCCTCTCCCTAGACACTTCCTCTAGCTCTTCCGGGGGGACACCGAGGCGTTCCAAGGCCAGCCGGGAGACATAGTCCCTCCAGCGTGTCCTTGGTCTTCCCCGGGGCCTCCTCCCGGTTGGACATGCCCGAAACACCTTCCCGGGAAGGCGTTCAGGAGGCATCCGGAACAGATGCCCGAGCCACCTCAGCTGTCCCCTCTCGATGTGGAGGAGCAGCGGCTCTACTCCGAGTTCCTCCCGAGTGACTGAGCTTCTCACCCTATCCCTAAGGGAGCGCCCAGCCACCCTGCGGAGAAAGCTCATTTCGGCCGCCTGTATCCGGGATCTTGTCCTTTCGGTCATGACCCAAAGCTCATGACCATAGGTGAGAGTAGGAACGTAGATTGACCGGTAAATCGAGAGCTTCGCCTTACGGCTTAGCTCTTTCTTCACCACGACAGACCGGTACATCGACCGCATTACTGCAGAAGCTGCACCGATCCGTCTGTCAATCTCCCGTTCCATCCTCCCCTCACTCGTGAACAAGACCCCTAGATACTTGAACTCATCCACTTGAGGCAGGAACTCTCCACCAACCTGAAGTGGGCAAGCCACCCTTTTCCGACTGAGGACCATGGCCTCGGATTTGGAGGTGCTGATCCTCATCCCAGCCGCTTCACACTCGGCTGCAAACCGTCCCAGTGCATGCTGAAGGTCCTGGTTAGAAGGGGCCAACACAACAACGTCATCCGCAAAGAGCAGAGACGAAACCGTGTGGTCCCCAAACCTGACACCCTCCGGCCCTTGGCTGCGCCTAGAAATTCTGTCCATAAAAATTATGAACAGAACCGGCGACAAAGGGCAGCCCTGCCGGAGTCCAACATGCACCGGGAACAAGTCTGACTTACTGCCGGCAATGCGGACCAAACTCCTGCTTCGGTCATACAGGGACCGGACAGCCCTCAGCAAAGGACCCCGGACCCCATATTCCCCCAGCACCCTCCACAGGACACCGCGAGGGACACAGTCGAATGCCTTCTCCAAATCCACAAAACAAATGTGGACTGGTTGGGCAAACTCCCATGAACCCTCCACTGTATTAAAGTATTAACTTTTATTAACCAAGTCTTCTGAAGCCCTATGATATATCTATATAAAGAACAGAGTTGATCTTAATGTTTCAATCGCTGAAATCATTATCCCGCCGCTTGTGAACACACGCACTCAGTCATATCTCATTCAAATGATACACCCGACTCTTTAGCATGACACAATTGGTCACGAGACATAGCTCTGTCAATAAAACATTCAGTTAATATAATGAGTTCTAAAATTTAGACAGCCTTTTAGAAAGCAGAATTAAATAGTAATGTGATCAAATTTGGTTAATGTAATAAAAAAAATAATCAAAACGTTAAATTATTATATTGTGTTCAAGTTAACTTTGACATCCCTAAAACTATATTTTGTAAAATACACTGTTCTAAATAATAATGCCAGTGACATATCAGGATTTCAATACAATAAACAGATTCAGATTTGAGTTTTTCAAAGAAAGTGTTTGTTTTATTTCTCAATATCTTTGTAGATAACTGGTCTCAATCTCAGACTGGTTTGTTAATAGTTTGCCAGGTGGTAAATGGAAACACGACTTAAAGAGGTTGTTCCGCATTATTAAAGGGATAGTTGTTCACCCAAAAATGTCTTTGTTCTGCTGTACACAAAGGAAGATATCTGGAAGAATGTTTGTAACCAAGCAGATCATTGACTTCCATAGATGTTTTTCCTACTATGGTAGTCAATGGCTGCCAAGATCTGCTTGGTTACAAACATTCTTCCAAATATATTCCTTTGTGTACAGATGAATAAAAAAACTCATACGGGATTGGAATAACTTGAGGGTGAATAAACGATGACAGGATTTTCATTTTGGGGTGAACTATCCCTTTAAGCAAGTGACAGTTCTCAGTGGGTGTAGAAACCGTTTTATTGCTGTGGTGTTTTTTGCAGCATGAGATAGTGCTTGTCCTTTTATTTCAGAAGGCACTATCATCTGTTTATACCATAGCAGAAAATTGTCAGTTATAAACTCCACATATCTTGAAGAAGTCATTTTGACACTTTCAGAGACCCTAAAGGGACCTACCGTCTCACTTCCCAATAGTCCAGCCCAAATCATCGCCCGCCGGCTCCTGCGCTGACGTCGCAGTCTTGTTTGGACGTGTTGGTCACTCACCAACCATCCAGAAATCCATCCATCTAGACCACCCATAAATAAATACAACTATTTTAAAATGAGTCTTCATGTATTTCTACACCCACTGTGAATGTTTCTCTTTGTGGGCTTTGGTTAGAGGTTCTGAAATGCAACTGCCAGTCTGCATGGAGAGCTTCTTGAGACTCCAGCAGCTTCAAATACCTGTTTACTGCTCAACAGGGGCTTTTATATTGCTACCCTTAACAGAAACTTTCCTTAATAAGCCTTTACCTGACAGATTTCTCTTGTGCTGTAAATTACACTCAAATCTTATAATCTCCATTCAGTTTTCACACAATATTGTCGACCCTATCATGCACCCGGCACAATGCAACGCCAGAAGTGTTTCTTGCTGGTTTTAGCCCGACACAGTTATAATTTTCACATCCAGTACCATGTTGTTTAAATAGCAAATGCATTGGCTCCCATCTGTTCACCCATGGGTGTGCTGGTCTGAAAACCAGGTGTGTTCAGGCGCATTGTTGGCGTGTTGCTATTTTGAGGAACTGAAAACGACTGCGCCATTGAGCAACAAAAACCTGGACTAAAGTCAATAGTATTTTTTGTGTTATTTAAAGGGCATGTTAATGCGCCTATAGGCGGGTGCACCACGCGTGCACAATCTGCTTATTATACACACAGCAGCACACACACATTTTTAATTATAAAAAATGAAAGGCGTCTCCTCTCTGGAGAAGCATTCAGTCTTTCCGCTTGCAAATTCCTCCATGTAAATAGTGAATCCGCCATGCGAGCGCAACTGGCTTTTAAAGGGAATGGATTAGACTCTGATTGGTTTATTGCACATTACGCCCAAAACACACCCATTACCCATTAAGAGACTACACTGTAGGTACAACCCTATTGGACCGTTTTTTCTGTCGTTAAACTAGCAAAAATGGATTCGGACACACTCTAAGTGCACCTGCGCCAAACTATGCCTTTTTTTTTTTTTTTTCTTTGAAAAACTAAAATCTGAATGTTTATTGTACTGAAATCCAACTGATATGTCATTTGCATAATAATTTGGAACACAGTGTATGTTTTGTTAAATTTGTTGGAATAGGCTTACCATAGACAAAAACACATTTTGGAAGAAGGATTGATGATGTATTGTATAAAACTATTTTGAAAATAGTGTATCTTTAAACTAAAATTATAATTGAAAATAAAACTGAAATTGAAAAAATAAAAGCAAAGTCAAAATATTAAAGGTGAACTATGTAAAAAATGTTCAGTAAAATATGCCAAAAACCACTAGGCCAGTATTATATATTTTGTTCAGTTGAGTACTTACAATATACCAAATGTTTCCAACTATTTGTAAATCGTGAGAAATTGCTATTTTAACCAATGAACCGGGACGTGTGAGGGAGACGGTTTCTGGTTTAATTCTACAGAAACGCTTTACTCTCACTGCAGTGTGAACAAGTGTCATAGCAGCCGCAGAGCGAACGCACAGAGTAACGTCACAACATCATTTTTAGCACACTCAGATGTATCTAATATGATAAACAGAGCTGCGTTACCTCATACTCATGACCGGAAAAGCGGAAATGGTGCTGGCGAATGTGGCATAATAAAAGTCCTGCTGGCGACTATGCCATAATAAAGGTCCCGCTTCTCGCGAGGCTTGTGTTGCGCTCTTCTTATTAACAATCGCTCCTGCTTCTGCTTCATACTACAGTTACGTTAATAATCACATCCATGAACATGATTTTTGCCCAAGTCCGGCTGTAAGGTGAAGACCACATGTCCCAAGATTCTGCGCTCAAACTTGGAGTCATCAAACTATGCCTTTTTTTTTTTGAATAGGCGACCTCTAGCGGACGGAAAAGTTACAAAGTGTACCTTTAATGAATAGGCCTATTATATAAATAACCATAAAATAACACTGGTTTAAAGCACTTCCTTACTAACAATTCTCATTTACCAAGGTAAATTCACATTAATGGATGGCCTAGTGGTTTTATTTAGAGCTCCCTTTAACTCTTTCCCCGCCAGCGTTTTTAAAAATGTTTTATTTGCCAGCCCCGCCAGTGATTTTAATTCTTTTCACAAAAGTTTCATGGCCTCCAGAATATTTTGTTGTATGCAATTCAAAAGAAAGAACAGATCCTTTGCTTTTAAACAAACAGCTGTTTTAATCTAGCTACATGCATTCTTTTTTTATGAACACTTGAACATGGGTAATTTTCATTAAAAAAGCAACATTTTGAGCAAAAAGCTGAGAAAATCGCGTTTTTGTCAAAGACTACATCCAAATGGGATTCAGGACGATGATCAAAACACAGATGGAGCAGATGGAGTCCATCAACACCCCCAAAGCTTCACAGTCCTGTAGCTCGTCCTGGGGCGACATTTCAGTTTTGATTCATATGCTGTTTAATGTTGATGATCGCATTATTTTACATATGCATATGATTACACATGATGTTGCTTCTGCATTTTCTTCGCCCTGCGTTTTTGATCAGGAGATTCAGTCCTCTTTCAGTAGATGTCATAGCGCCCCCTACCGTATAACAGTGAAAACACATGGGAAAATTCCATCAATGGCGAGTTAAAAGTTAAGAAGTTTTAAAGCAGAACAACAAAACTTCAGCTCCTGCACCAAACATACCGTCAGACAACACCAAACAGGGTTTCTGTTTCATGATAAATTTCTGTCATTGCTCAAAAGTTCATTAACACACCCCCACTCTCAGTCCTCCTTCATTCCTCTCTTACACCCCTGTCTTTCCCCTACATTCTCTTCCTCCCCATCTTCTTGGACCATTCCAGGGCCGTTGAGTGAAATTGCCGTGTCTATCACAGGGCTCAAATTGCCTGGGCCTCTGCGGCCCTCTGCTCTGAGCTGATAAGACATGCCAGGGGCCCCGCCGGCTGTTTGGTCATAGAAATCACATCTTGAGTTGCCGTCGGGTTTTGAGCCATGAAAGTGTTTGTTTGTGCGAGGAGGAGAGAAAGCGACTCTGCTCCCGGATCTCACGATTGGGCCGCGGGACACCCGCTCTCTCTCTGACTCCAGCTTTTCCCACTCTTTTCTTTGCTCTCGTTCCCCGACTCTGTTTTCTCTCTCAGCTTCAAGGCAGAGGGGGTGTCAATTATCCCATGGTTGGAGGAGAGGATGTTCGGCGTAGAAGGCTCTGCATCCCACTGTGCTGAGAATGGAGGATGAGGGGTAAAAGCGAGCTGCTTCCTCTGGTAATTAAAACAGTGATGGTGCATTGAAGGAAGCCGTTGGAGGGGGCGATTTTTCATTGCCACGCCGCGGCATACAACATAAACCCACAGACTGATAATTAAAGCACTGTTTGCTCTCATTATTAGTTGACAAAACAAGCTGTTTTAAAGTTAAGACCATAAACACAGTTGATTCATGAGACATGGGCCAAAACTTCTCTCAACTTTAACCATGGTAAAGGCCCCTAGCGACTAAGAGACGCTACTATAAATTCATAAATCCGTTCAAACTTCTCTCCCAATCTCATTTGCATGACAAGTTGTTATGTGATGAATCTGCATTTTGCTGGATAACAGCCCAACAGATGTCTGTTTTAAAGCAATTTTTTCACTCCTATATACTTGCTTTAAAAACCTCATATCATAAATGTTTATAGTGCATTTTCAACGTGTTTCAAGTTTAGCTCGGCAAAACAGACTCAGTGCAGCTCTTACAAGTCTGTAGTCAGAGTAAAATCACTTCACTATTATTATATATGGAATTAAACAGTGTCATGTTGTGTGAATGGAATGAACGCATGAAGAAGTACAAAATAAACAGTCTTTTAATAATAATTACAAGAGGACAAACTCAGAAGAACAATTACAATACTACATCAAGATAAGATGGCACTGAACAATGAACAGAGGAAACTAAGGGTTTAAATACTCAGAGTAATCAACAGAACTAAGAACAGGTGAGGAACTAATGCGTAACTATGGAAACTAATAATGACCATGGGAATATGAAACCAAAGCACAATCAAACTAAACAGACGTAAACATAACCCTGACATTCCAAACATCCGGAAAGGAACTTCCTCTCACCACAATAACAGTCCAACTGAAAGGGGTGGGGGCTCTGGAGGTGGACGAGGGGCTGGCGAAGGGCTGGAAACAGGAGGATATGGCGGCGGGAGAAAATAGGGCGGCGATAACATTGAGAGGAGCCAGGAAGGAGACAGGAGCAGAATGAGCTGGGTTGGAACCTAGAGCACAGCCAGGGCGAAGGCCCAGAGCGGAGTCAAAGGAAGGAGGAGCCATATAGAAGACTTGGCAGGTGGACCCAGGGGGGTGACAGACTGACGATGGAGGTGAAGACACAAGCGGAGCCGATGAGACCAAGCAACGCCGATGGATCTAGAGGTTGAGGTGAAGTAGCAGCGAGGTGGAGCCAAAGTTCCAGAGGACTGAGGCAGAGCCAGTGGGACCGAGGACCAAGTCCATGGCACAGGCAGAGCGACGACTGACCAATGCGAAGCCGGAGGGACGAGGGAGGAGGTGGAGCCGAGGGAGTGAGGAGCTAAGGTGGAGCCGACTGGTCGACTAGCCAAGGTGGAGTGATGGGCTTGGCGGCTGGAGTCGTAGCCAGGGGATTGCCTTGTGATGGTGCTGCCAGAGCCCAGAACACCCAAGGTAGATCCACGCAACAGAGTGGAGTCAACAGAGGGGAGCCAAGGGACTGAAGGGAGCCAGAGGAGGCAGGGCCGAAGGACTGGCTGTCTTTGGTAGAGGAGGTGGGAGAAGTAGGCTGGGTGGGATCATCGGAGACACAGGAGACTTGGAGTTGGATGGGACCAGAGAAGATGCAGGAGACTTGGAGCTGGGCGGTACCAGCGGGGACGGGAGACTCAGGAAAATATCTTCTTCCATTTCCTCATAATAATTCCCAGAGGCCAGATATAGCTCATGCAGTGACGGGAGTGTGGACTGGGCTTCCCTCCATGGCCTCATATAATAGCACAACCTCTGGGACGGATGGTGTTGCCGGCTCACGCACCTGGTCAGCTCTGGCATAGGCATTTTGGCAAGTTCAGGTTTTTCGTCTGCGGTGGGCTCTGGCATAGGCTCCGTGCAGGGTGTGGGAGTCGGCTGACTGGGCTCTGGGTCTGGAGTGGTGCTGGTGATGTCCTCCTCAGCAATGGTGGACGGAGACCCATTGTTCACCAGCACCCACTCCACAAACGCTGCAAAATTCCCCCAAAGACCATCAACGGGCAGGCATTCCCTGGATATCGCTGTGGCTGGTATAGTAAAAACACAAAGCAAACGATCTGAGTAGTGTGTGAGGCACGTCAGATATAGGAAGTCTTGGTCTGGTCCTCGATGTTACGCTGCTCCTGCTTTAGGCTTAAGTCCATTCTTTCTTTTCTTTAGGTCCATGTTCTGTCATGGTGTGTGTCTGTAATGAGCACACAAAGACGAAGGAGTATATATTAAACAGTCTTTTAATGATAATTCCAAGAGGAAACACACAGGAGAACAGAATAACAGAACCACATCAAGCTAAGACGACACGGAACACTGAACAGAGGAAACTAAGGGTTTAAATACACAGGCTGTGCAATCAACAAAACTAAGAAATAAAATCAAGACGATATAGACCATTTTTCTCTGTTGGCCCAGATTGACAAATTTTCACATTTTCTGCACTGTAGAATTCTTAAGAAATAATATGTATATATGTGTATATATATATGTGTGTGTATATATATATGTGTGTGTGTATATATATATATATATATATATATATATATATATATATATATATATATATATATATATATATATATATATATTTATATATATATACTTTTTTTTTACAATGCCGATTGTTTCAAATTATAAATCATACAGTGTGCGCCTGGCTTTAGAGTGAGATACAGAGAGAGAGAGAGAGAGAGAAAGAGTGGGTCCCTTTGCTGACTGCATTAGCATGTGAGGGTGGTATCACATTCCTACTGAATCGGCAAACTCATTCCCTACACTTAGGAGCCAGGACGCCTCCCTAATGTGGAGTGTAACACAACGCAATGAGCCTGGGAGAAGGTGATGAGGTGGGGGGTGGAGGCTAATGAGAGGGTAATTGTGCCGGTGAGAGCTGAAAGAGTGTTGTGATAGGCCAGAGGAGGGAAAGCCGAGATGTCCTGGGTGAGAGAAAGAGCCCTGAGGGGGTGTTTAACAGGAGCAGGAAGGATCGTCTTAACTGAGCAGAGCACCGCTGACCTTCATGTCCGAGCAGGGCACTCCGGCTCAGCTTTCTGGTGACAGGGAGGCGTGCTTCACTGCAGAACAGGACATGCGGTCGGGCCGTGCTGACTCCAGTCGGTCCAAATGGTTGCTCACAAGAACGGTAACGAATGTGCGTTGCAGTTGATGTAGATGTACGGCAGCCCTGAAAAGTATACGTGTTCATGCCATTGCATCAACAAATTGTCAACACAATGGCATCTATGTTGAAGAAAGACAAGCAAACATTATAAGCAGAAAAATTGACAAAAATATCTGAAGGACAACAGATGTCAAACATTACTGGATCATGTTCATATATAGTTGATTTGTTATTCTCTACGCCTGTCTCTATGTCTCTTCTGTGTGAACCTCAGGAGAACTGACTTCATGCATCCACTAAACATCACCAAAACACCAGCTGCCCCTGTCATGCTATTTTAAAGGTTCCTAATTTCTTTTGGTGGTCTCCTACAGTATGTTTACATGCATCCAAGGTTAAAAAAATTAATTAAAAAAACTTCAATATTCTCATAATATACACCGCAGCATCACCTCTTCTGTCACAACACCTGAAACGGTTCAATCAAGGATTCGGTCTCTCTAAACACGCCTTTCTGAGAGCTTACTCTGCTCTGATTGGTCAGACAGCCCAGTCTGTTGTGATTGATCGAATGTTTACGGTGGATGTTGGAAACCAAACACCCATTTTCATATCTGAATTTCAGCTTCACTTAATACACAAACGAACAGTAACGATGGCTTCGGTTTTACTGTAAGGTGGATTTGCTTTTGCAGCAGAAAACAGCGTCTTCTCAACATGACAACAACACGAACCCAACTCTTCCAGTCTCATCTACAACTACAGTGTTTGAGGGTCAGCGTAGACGTTGTTCACGGGCAGCCAATGAAGACCATAGACTGGTATTATGTACATTTGTTACAAACCTACGTAGGTTTGAGAATGAAGTGAGACTGAAATTACAGATGACTCGTTTCAGTCAGAATCGCTTCTTTCTTTTGGGAGACAAAAACTAATGACAACAATAATAACATTTATCCTGCACTTTGATCTTTGAAACTTTGCAGACCTTTTACATTCACAAACATCTATATTGCACAAAACATGAAAGGTAATATCACTTTATGCACTTTAAATGGTAGCCTATTGAAAAATACTAACCTTTTAAAGTTTGTGTCCAATTTTGTCATGAATTTTTGTTGTGTGAGAACAAACTTTTGAAATGACTTGAGCTGAATGATAACATTATTCCTTTTTGTAGAGCTGCTTTACAGCTGAATTAAATTTATTTCATAATTCAACACAACTTTACACAGTCATTGAACAGAATTAAAACCACTATACATTACAACAACTATAATTAGCTGAATAATGACCCTATTGAATTTGTTTCATAACTGATAAATTAAACAATATTAACACATATTCCCTGTTTATTACTGTAAAGCTGCTACTGTAAATAGATCCGGTCCACATCTGGTACATGTCTGGGAAACAATAATAATAATTTGTTACATTTATATAGCACTTTTCTGTAGCCTGGATGCCAGCCGAACTTAGCCCCGCCCACAACATTTTTACTCGGGCAGTTCGGTCTGGACTTGATCCATAGAGAAGTAATTATGCCTGAACAGAAGCTGTTCGGACCAATGAAATTGTCAGGGCGGGCTTTAGACGATGATGGACAGATGATCAACATTAACGTAATCATCCACGTCATCAAAGGCGCTTGGGTTCAATTTGTTCTAATCCTAAACGGAGAACTTGTTCGTATATGCATTCACCTTTACTATTTCTATCAGAAATGATGATCGTGTTGGTAAGTACTCTGTGTATCCTTAAATTCTTTTTTTTACAACACCGGCAAAGATCGTTTACACTCATCTTCTTCTTCTAACGTTAGGCTACTTATTCCAGCGTGCGTGCAGGTACAGGGTTGCCAAGTTTTTACAACAAAACCCGCCCAATTGCTAACGTTACTCAAAACTAGCCAAAAACAAGCCCAATAGCGTTCCAGGGGGGGTTCTCCGGGAAAAAAGGCATTTGGGGGGTAAAATATGTGTTATGTTGGCAGGGCTGACAGCTAAAAATCGCATTCCTGGGTCTGTATATCACATAATTGGGGTCGCTTCAACCCGCGGACATGGCAACACAGTGCAGTTGACATTTGACAACTAACGTTGTGCGTCGCTCCGTTGCTCTGATTGGTTGTAGGTCTATCCAATTGAGGTCTTTCCTGGTTCGGTTAAAACACGCCGCATAATCACAGCCCAACGGAGCAGAATCAGACTCATATTCTGACTAGAATTGAGTATGACGACGTCAGGCTAACTTTTCTGGGTACTCAAATCACTTTACATATAGAAGGGGGAATCTCCTCAACCTCCACCAATGTGCAGCACCACCTGGATGATGAACGCTCACCACACACCAGCTTATGGTGGAGAGGAGACAGAGTGATGAAGCCAATCAGTATATGGGGATGATTAGGAGGCCATGATGGACAGAGACCAATGGGCAAATTTAGCCAGGATGCCGGGGTAACACTGGATATTTAATGACCACAGAGAGTCAGGACCTCGGTTTAATTTCTCATCCGAAGGACGGTGCTTATTACAGTATAGTGTCCCCATCACTACACTGGGGTGTTAGGACCCACACAAACCACAGGTTGAGCGCCCCCTGCTGGCCTCACTAACAACTCTTCCAGCAGCAACCTAGTTTTCCCAGGAGGTCTCCCATCCAGGTACTGTCCAGGCTTAACCCTGCTTAGCTTCAGTGGAAAACCAGTCTTGGGCTACAGCAGGGGTGTACAGTCCTGATCCTGGAGGGCCACTGTCCTGCTGAGTTTAGCTCCAACCCCAATTAAACACACCTGAAACAGCTAATCAAGGCCTTACTAGGCATACTAGAAACTTCCAGGCAGGTGTGTTGAGGCAAAGTTGGAGCTAAACTCTGTAGGACAGTGGCCCTCCAAGACCGACTTTGGACACCCTTGGTCTACAGTGTGATATGGGTCATATATAAATAAATGTGACTTGAATTGACTTGACAATGCAATGCTTAAGACTGTGAAAAAGCCATTGCAATTAAAATGAAATAATAGAAAAATAAATGTGATTTATCAAGTTTTGATAAACTTTTTATCATTTTAAAACACTTTATTATTTGCAACATACATGTAACAGTAACATACCTGCATATTTGCAAGTACACAAACTATATTGTATTTAGGATGTCAAATATTATGTGGAATAACTTGTACAGATGAATCATGCATAATAACACCAGGAAAGTGATTTAAAGTAAATTCTGGGTTAAGCTCAGTTGACATCATTTGTGAAATAATGTCTCTCGATTTCTTTATAAAATACAAAAATCAAGGTTACGGTGAAATGCTTACAATGGATGTGAATGAGGCCAATATTTGGAGGATCAGAGGACGGAAATGTGAAGCTTATAATTGTATAAAAGCCTTGGCCTCCAATATAGAGGCTTCCCAGACAGACTGTCCAGATCCGGCCCACATCTGGTACGTGTGGAATCCATGTGTGCCAGATGTGGGCCGGATCTGGGACGACACTATGTTCCTGTCTGGGTTGGGACAACTTATTGGTAGATATGGAGGTGTTCTGGGCACGTCCCACCGGGAGGAGGCCCGGGGAAGTGATGCTGGAGGGATTATGTCTCCCGGCTGGCCTGGGAACGCCTCGGGGTTCCACCGGAAGAGCTGGAGAAAGTGGCTAGGGAGAGGGAAGTCTGGGCATCTCTGCTTAGACTGTTGCCCCCGCGACCCGGCCCCGGATAAGCGGAAGAAGATGATGATGATGATGATGATGATGATGATGATGATGATGAATACGGAAGATGATCAGCTGACACTTAACTTTATAAAGTTTTAAATATGGATATTTCTCTTACACAAACGCATTTATTCGCTTCAGAAGGCCTTTATCAACCCCCCCCCAGAGCCATGTGGAGCATGTTATTTGACGGACAGATGCATTTTTTATGGACTTCAAAAACAGAGCAAAAGTCACTGCCATTATAAAGCTTGGAAGAGCCAGGACTTTTTTAATATCACTTTGAAAGAAGAATGTCATATACACCTAGGATGACTTGAGGGTGAGAAAATCATGGGCTAATTTTCATTTTTGGGTGAACTATCTCTTTAAGCAGCAGTGTAAGGCGATCATAAACCAATGTGGAATTACAATTTGAGATTAAAAGGGAGATAACTAAAATAATAATAAATGCCAGAGGTAGAGACATAGAGGACAGCAGATGGCAAGCCAACACAGGTGCGATCTTCCAATAGTCAAATAAGACACCAAGATTATGGACAGATGAAGAAGGTTTAACATAAACCCCGTCAATTTCAAAGGACAGGTCCATCCTTTTGACTGAGGTAATCGTCAATATTTCAGCTTTGTTATTATTTAGTTTATTTTAGCCTTCTGGAATCTAACAACCCATTTTGCAATCGAATCAATACCCAGTCGATAAAATCCAGTCCTATCCTACATTTTTCCCCTTATTTAATAACCTTAACTTGTAAAAATGTCCAGTCACAGAAACAAAATAGGTTGCAAACCAATATATGCCTTCAGCTTTTGGATATAATTTTTACCAAAAAAAAGTAACTGCAGTGTTTTTTTCCATTGACCTCGCAGGCGCTTCACATTGTTTCCACCTGATGTTCCTATAATGAGTATTTTGTAAATAGTCAACACTATAATGAGCAGCGTTATCATGAAACAGCATGGCGGCACTGCAAAGTTTCGCACGTTCCTCCGCAGCATTTGTTGGCACTTCTCGTTTCAGTTAGTCGGCCTGAGGCGAGGTTTGTGCATTATAAACATCACCAAATGAACAGCAGCTCTGCTCTATTGTAAGAGTGGAGTAATTAGCTTCTGCTTATCTGCTTATTCTGCCCTTTGGCACTAGTTGAATTTCACCCTCATTAAACCGCAGCCTTATCAGCAGCTGACATAGTGTAATGCCCATTTCTGACGAGTTTTGAAACACACATCGGTGTAATGTTTCTGCACTCTCCCCGATCGACAAGACCTCGTGATGCGGAGAGGCCAGAGGGAGAGATTAGAGAAGAAAAATCAAATACACTAAAATCAACCGCAACAAATAAAACAAGCTTCTTTTTTGCTTTCGAAAATCAAAGAGCTTTTGCTTTCCCTAAAGCCTCGGGAAGACGAATCCAAACACGACTGCCGTTGAATGGCGCGCCATAGATTTCATTCTAGATGTGATAATAATTCTCCATTTGCCCGAAGTCATTGTCAGACAATAATGAGAGACGTTTGAGTGGATGTCACACTCTCTTTTGGTTCTCAGGAGATAACATAGAGGTTTTCTGATTCGCAAGTAATTGCGATGATCGTGTGAAAGGAATTTCGAGTCGGACCGCGTCCTCATTCAGTTCCGATTTATGCAAATAGCTCCCACTACAAATCACTTCCACTGTATGCGGCAGAGACACCGCTCAAATACTTCAGCGCTAAATCACTCAGTGGGTGTATTGCAGCAGGGACCTGAAAATGAAGACATTTATTCCCTCGCTCTTTTCCCGGGAAGGAATGTTTCCGAGTATGTTTATTTCATATGCTAATTCTCCCTGTGAGAACACAGTGAATGAGTGGGGTCCTAAATGCTTATATTCGGTATTTAGCATCCAACAAAAAGCCCCATGGTGACATGGAAAGTTAGCCTGAAGTGACCCAGGCAGGTAGCCAAACGAGCCAGAGAAGAGTCTTTACAAAGCATCGTGAGAACTTCTCAGAGCTCTCAATAGTTTTTACCCCCTCAAAGACTTAAGCATGTTTCCGCTCATTGGAGATGAGTTTGTTCCAGAGAAAGGGATTTTGGCGAAACTGATTCACTCTGCTAATGAGCCAATCTCACGAAAACATGTCAGGGTCACATTTCACCAAATAAAAAAAACCCAAACAAAACAATAATAATGTATTTTGCAAATATAAAATGAAGCCTGTTTGAACCATTAAGATTTTTCTTTTTTGCATTATGACATAATTTACATGACCATTAAGCACCACCCCCAACTTACCCTTCGCCAAGCTCCGCCCCTTTACAAAACATCCCATATGAAAGAATTGTTTCTTTTAACATTAGATTTTCTTTCTTTTTATTTAATGTCAATACACTCTAAAAATGCTGGGTTAAAAACAACCCAAGTTGGGTTGAAAATGGACTAACCCAGCAATTGGTGAATGGGTAATTTTAACCCAGCGGTTGGGTTAAATGTTTGCTTAAAACAACCCAATTGCTAACCCATTTTTTAGAGTGTACTCTGTGCACTACCTATAATAAACAAAATGGTCACACTTTAGATTAGGGTCCAATTCTCACTATTATCTATCCACACGGCTCTGGGGTGTTAATAAAGGCCTTCTGAAGCGAATCGATGCGTTTGTGTAAGAAAAATATCCATATTTAAATCTTTATCAAGTAAACTTTCGGCCGACGCCTTCCCTGTTCAATTTATGGAAAAATTGTTGAAAGTTCCCCTGCCGATCGAAAGACTAACGCGACCAGGTCCGCTCGTCATGACGTCACGTACACATCTTGTGTTTTACTGTCAACATTCAACACTTTTCCAAGGAAATCCATCGGCTGGAACTCTAACAGAGGTGGACAGTAACTAAGTACATTTACTTGAGTACTGTACTTAAGTACACTTTTTGAGTATCTGTATACTGAAGTATTATTTTTTAGGGATACTTTTACTTTAACTTCACTACATCTGAAAGACAAATATCATACTTTTTACTCCACTACATTTCTATCAAGATCCTCGAAGTCAAAAGTTGTTTCTGTAGCAGCTTTAAAAGTCAGTGGATGATTTTTTTTCTTCTTTAAAAGTTTTTTTTTTTTTTGCAAAATGTAAATGTCTGGGAGAAAGAGAAGCATAGACATATGGATGAATCTGAAAAAGCATGATGAAAGAGCTCAGTTTAGTCTGTTTTTTTGTGCCTCTGAGATGCCAGAGCACGAGTACTGAATAGAGCTTTCTTTTGCGTTTTTTTTTCGCACTTAAACAGACCAATACACACAAAATGTAAATTTTCCTTTTGGAAAGTATTCATGTAAACAAAGTTGATTATGTCTTAAGTGAACGTAAACAGTTGGGGGAATATCGGATGTGTATCAGTGTGTAGGATTTGTGTATTCTCCCTTAAAGTGACAGCAGCTTTGTAAAGAGCTTTGTAACTTTTAAGTATTTAAATTAATTCAAGGTGGTCGTATGCTAGCATGTCGGATGGAGCATCACTGAAGGGCTTAAACCACTGTACATTTATACAACAATGCAACAATAATAAAATAATGCATTGACAAAAAAAAAAAGGAAATTTACTTTTGATACTTAAGTACTTTTAAAAGTGAGTACTTCTGTACTTTTACTTAAGTAAAAATTGTTTTTAACAACTTTCACTTGTAACGGAGTAATATTTGACCAGTAGTACTGTTACTTTCACTCGAGTAATGGAGTTGTGTACTTTGTCCACCTCTGAATATGAATATTTTTCTTACACAAACACATTGATTCGCTTCAGAAGGCCTTTATTAACACCCCAGAGCCGCGTGGAGCAGTTATTTGACGGACAGATGCACTTTTTATGGACTTCAAAAATAGAGCAACTATGAATCAAATTCTAATGCTGTTACAAGCACGCCAGGCTCCACCCTCTCACAGCCACAACGATCCCAATCACCTGAGTACTGAGCACACACACCTGCACGTCATCACCACAGCAATCACCACCTGCACTTAAGCCCCACGCTCACACTCAGTCAGTGTCCGGTAACTTTTGCACATGACTCTACATGCTTGCTTCCTCGGACTCACCTGTAAACCTACCTGATCTCCAACGAATCCTGAGTGTCTCCTCGTCTCATCCTGTCTCCTGGTCCTCGTCTCCTTCGATCCATTGTCCCTGTGTTCCACATCCAAGAAACGTATCGTCTCACCAGCATATCCAGCATTCACCAGAAACACTCTCTCTGACTCTCACCGCACCTGCTCACTTCCTGGTTCAGCAAATAAACTCTGCTTTCACCTGCCTCTGTTATCCGTGTCACCTCTGTTTGTAACAAATGCTTGGATTAGACTTTTGTAATAAAATATGAAAGAAGAATGTCATTGTGGCGAGCAGCGAGGCCGAGGGACCGTGAGGGCGGGACGAGGCGGCGCTCATCAGAGAGGATGAGCGCCAGCTGCGAGCCGCAGCGATCTCGGCCCTTGCGGAGGAGTGAGGGAGTATAAAGGAGGAGCGACAACAGTGAGGGACGAGAGAGGACCAGGCCTGGATTTTGTGTTATGTTTTATTTTGTGTTCGCTGCAGTCGTCCGTGAGGGGCTGCAGCTTTTTATTTTCATTTTGTGTTTGTTTGTATGTAGGCGGCAGTCGACCGTGAGGGGCTGTCGCCGCCATTTTATTTTGATTAAATGTTTTGATTGTCCGCCGGTTCCCGCCTCCTTCTTCCCGTACAAACAACCTTTACTACAGTCATATACACCTAGGATGACTTGAGGGTGAGTAAATTATGGGCTAATTTTAGTTTTTGGGTGAACTATCCCTTTAATATGTGCTTTATAAGTACTAATAAACAGCCAATACCCTGGTAATATGCATGATAATAAGCTACTAGTTCATAGGTAACTGAACCCTAAACTAAAGTGTTACCAAATATATTGTTACATTTTGCAGTTGCATGATTAAAAACTCTTCAGCATACTTGAACTGTGCTGCTGTTACTGTTACTGATGCCTTTATTACATGAATCAATATGAAAATGAATAAACATTATCAATATTCGTTTATATTAATTTACATTTGCTTGGGGCAAATGTAGATATTTCTTAAAGCTAGCCTGACAAGATAGACACACATCAGGATGTTGGGTCTGGGAACACACCATTGGCAGGGCTCAATCCGAGGGGCGGGATAAATGGTTGTCTGTCAAATTCCCTCTGCACGCAATAGGATAGCGCTACAACCAACCAGAGAGCAGCGTGAAGTGGAGCTAGTTGATCCTTTCGCCGTATCTGGTCGGCAAAACTCCGAACACATCTTCCTTTCGAATGACTTCAGTGTCGTTCTTTGTTCTTTCCTCAAAGAAAATCTTAACTCAAAGTCTTCCAGAGTCATGGCCAAAGCCGATTCGAAAGACCGCTGTTCGCCAGCTTCTTTGTTTACGAGTAGCACGCGGAACCGCCGCAACTCTGCCGTCATTATGTTAAGCTCACCCACAGACTCTATACACGATGTGATTGGTCTGACCAGAGTTTGGATTTTCCAGCTCGCAGGTCTACCGAGAGTTGCTAGACTCACTCGCGGCAAATTAGATTTGCTGCCACTAGGGTGCGTCTAGATTTCTAGGCTATCTTAAAGCTGCAGTCCGTAACTTTTTCCGGTTAAAAATGAATAAATCAATCAAGTCAAAATCAATTTTTGAGCAAGTATATAACCTACTATCTCCTTACCTTAGCCAGATTCACAACGGTAAGCTTGTAATAATGTGTTATTTACTCAATAATTTGAGTGGTACTGGTAGCTTTCCACAGGAAATTCGAGCATGTTCGTCTTTGTGTCATTATGTCACGTCTGTATACATGAAGGAGTCCGGCTAGTATAGGCTATCGTATGCGAGGATGCTGCAGGTGGTGGATCATTTATAGCCTTTTCTCACAGCATCTGGAGTAATGCAACTATCATTTTGACGGCGGATTGTAATCCAGAAAGAGCCAAACGACGATCATCAGTGACAACTGGAGATTCACTCGGAGTCAAAAGCACAAGATTAGACTGTACGGAAATTGAAATCTACAGGTAACGCTAACACACACTAAATACACGTAGTCACGCAATGCTGATGTTGTTAACATTAACAATTTGAGAACAAATGCTATTGCAGGTTTCAAACAGAGATGGCGACAAAGAGGCAAAGCTTACAGACTGCAGCTTTAATGCTATCCACAATATTCCAAAAATATCTACTGAGATTTCACATGTCGAAGCAAAGGTACATAAATTTGTCACAATTTTTTTTAATTCAACTTATTTTTGCACACGCTAGATTTTCTGCACCAGTTGTTCTCAACCAGGAGAGCAAACTTACCCTTTTTCTTTCAAAACTGTTTAAATGTACTTTTGTCAAAAGGTATATCTGTTTATACTAATTCATATTTACATGCATTTAAAAACTACTTCATTACTTTTTGTTATTCCAAACGTCTAGTGTTTTAAAGACTTGACACTGCTACTGTTGACTCCATATGATTTATCACTAGTGTTTGAATCTTTCCTCATTTCTAAGTCACCTTGAAGAGTGTGTGCAAAATAAATGAAGCTAAATGTATTAAAAACATTCTGTACTTCTACTTCTTGTCAAATGCAGCTTTATTGTCATTTTTCACATTGTAGACTGATGGTAAAAACTATATCTGATATTAAAAAGATGTAATCTCCTTCTCTGAGGAGCGTTTGGGGTTGTTTTTCATGTTTTCTGTTATTCATTGACGCTTGAGGGGTGAAGTTTAATCATGTCACTTCTGAAGATTAATTTGAACAGCAATGTGAAGCCCGTCTATCTGCAGAATCACAAAAGTGATGTCCGGAGGGGATATTTCTTTTTAATGATGATTAAACCATCAAAATATTTGAAGAACAAAACTAAGGTTTAAATTAAGGTAATTATCTGACTAAATTAGCTACAGGTTTTATTTTACTATGCAAAAAAAGCTCACAGAAAGCGGCACACATTGACTGCAACATAATCAATTAACATTTGTTATTTCTCTCATTTTTGCATGTATTCATAATGTCTTTATATGACAGCCTGGCCAAAATTATGTCCGGCACAATTTGCCATGTTTTATTGTGTTATGACAAATAAAACAATCGTCTCCACAAGCACAAATATGTAATATGCTTAAAAAATGGTTTTGATGAACAGTTCAACGAGCAGTCTAGTTGAAGTTTTTAGAAACATACTGATTCGTCTGATCTCTAATGGCTCTCGCGGTAATTTGATGTTATAGAATAAAAAATAAAAACATAATTGCTGACTTTTTTTCCTCAGAATTGCGAATTATAAAGTCCAAATCTGAGGAAAGAATGACTTTTTTCCCTCAGAATTGGACTTTATAACTCAAGTTTAGGTCACACTTTATTAAAATTCTCACTATTAAAGCTGCAGTCCGTAAGTTTTGCCTCTTTGTCGCCATCTCTGTTTGAAACCTGCAATTGCAGTTATTTGCTGATTTATCATCTTTAAGTGGGTTGTGCATCGGCACAGCTCCTCAGCTCGGATGAGTCTAATGTTTGTCAAAATGTCATCTGAACAAGTAACATGTCTGCCACTTTAGTTCTGACCAACTGAGAAAAAAAGACATTGGGGGGAGGGGGTAAGATGAGCCAGAGGTTAAGTTGACCCACACCCTTTGTCTTGGTAACTGTACACTTTCATTGTCATGTCAAGTCAAGTCAAGTCACCTTTATTTATATAGCACTTTTTACAATACAGATTGTTTCAAAGCAGCTTCACAGTGGTAACAGGAAAATAATGTTAAAGATGTGACCGTATATTTTGGAACCACCCATAATTTCTGCCAGACTGTGAAAATGAGAAGCACATGGGAGGAGTGGAAGGCGCCCATTTACTTTAAAAACTGTTTTTGGCTTGTCAAAGTAAAAATTTTGCATAACAGATGTAATGGCTGTGGCATATTTGTCCAGGTCCAAATTAGCAATGTATAAAACCATGCAAATCATTTAGCTAAATATTAGCCTGAATTGGTAAGCTAGCTAGTTTTATACAAATGGCAGCTATGGGGCAAAGTGAGCCAAATGCTGTGGGGTAAATTGAGCCAGCGTTTCAAATTACTTCACCATAAGGCACTGCAGTTGAGTTAAATCTCTGAAGTATAAACTGGTATAATTTAATTTTCTTAAACAAAATTTAGTTTGAGTTTATTTGATAGGAACAATGTACAAGTACAGCAAATCCTTCTCTGATAAGACCCAGAAGATGCTTAATCATATATATATATGTATATCTTTCCACCTCTAGTCCCTAATAACCTAACATGCTTAACATTGCAGAAAAACTACCATGACAAGAACCATTTGACTAAAACTCTATTTGGTCTGTTTTTGGGAAGGTCACAACTTTGGTGTTCAATATATAGTTTCAGAAATGCAAACAATTAAAGATATTGAAATTTCAACTTCATTTGGTTGGTTTTACGTTGTTTAAATTAGCTTTAAAAAATATATATGACTATTTGTAAAATGTAATTTGATAATTGAAGGTGTTTTTAAAAGAGGTAAATTATCTTTACAATTTCATATGGGTTCGATCCTGATTCAATCAGATGGTTCGTTTACACCCAGATGGTGCAACTTACCCACTGACTCGGATCAACTTACCCCTAACCTGGGGTAAATTGAGCCACAGGAACACTTTTTTTATAAGTAGCCATATTTTTTAGAACCCTGCAGCATCCTCACATGTGATCGCCTACTAGCCAGACAGGCTCCTTTATGTATAATGACGCAAAGACATGCTCGAATTTCCCGCGGAAAGCTACCATATACCACTCAAATTATAACATATTATTACAAGCTTGCTGTTGTGAATCGGGCTAAGGTAAGGAGATAAAAAGTCGCAATTATCTTTAAAAAATTGTATTCCGTGGAGGAAACAAGTTTCCATAGCGCAGCGCCGCTTCAAGTCGAACACATCTATTGTTTTACTGGACTTTTAGTTAGTAGGCTATCTCTGTGTTTCACTTTTGCTTCCATGATGATATAAATAATATAAACTATGGGTAAAACTTTATTTTATGTATTTCAATTCTCACTATTAACTAGTTGCTTATTATCATGCGTATTATGCGTATGTTGAGGTGGGATACGGGTATAGTTAGGGACAGGTGTGGTGGGATGGGTAAGTTTAAGGTTAAAGTTAGGGACAGGTGTGGTGGGATGGGTAAGTTTAAGTGTAAAGTTAGGGACAGGTGTGGTGGGATGGGTAAGTTTAAGTGTAAAGTTAGGGACAGGTGTGGTGGGATGGGTAAGTTTAATTGTAAAGTTAGGGACAGGTGTGGTGGTGTGGGTAAGTTTAAGGGTAAAGTTAGGGACAGGTGTAGTGGGATGGGTAAGTTTAAGGGTAAAGTTAGGGACAGGTGTGGTGGGATGGGTAAGTTTAAGGGTAAAGTTAGGGACAGGTGTGGTGGGATGGGTAAGTTTAAGGGTAAAGTTAGGGATAGGTGTGGTGGGATGGGTAAGTTTAAGGGTAAAGTTAGGGACAGGTGTGGTGGGATGGGTAAGTTTAAGGGTAAAGTTAGGGACAGGTGTGGTGGGATGGGTAAGTTTAAGGGTAAAGTTAGGGACAGGTGTGGTGGGATGGGTAAGTTTAATTGTAAAGTTAGGGACAGGTGTGGTGGGATGGGTAAGTTTAAGGGTAAAGTTAGGGACAGGTGTGGTGGGATGGGTAAGTTTAATTGTAAAGTTAGGGACAGGTGTGGTGGGATGGGTAAGTTTAAGTGTAAAGTTAGGGACAGGTGGTGGGATGGGTAAGTTTAAGGGTAAAGTTAGGGACAGGTGTGGTGGTGTGGGTAAGTTTAAGGGTAGGGTTAGGGACAGGTGTGGTGGTGTGGGTAAGTTTAAGGGTAAAGTTAGGGACAGGTGTGGTGGGATGGGTAAGTTTAAGGGTAAAGTTAGGGACAGGTGTGGTGGGATGGGTAAGTTTAAGGGTAAAGTTAGGGACAGGTGTGGTGGGATGGGTAAGTTTAATTGTAAAGTTAGGGACAGGTGTGGTGGTGTGGGTAAGTTTAAGGGTAAAGTTAGGGACAGGTGTGGTGGGATGGGTAAGTTTAAGGGTAAAGTTAGGGACAGGTGTGGTGGGATGGGTAAGTTTAAGGGTAAAGTTAGGGACAGGTGTGGTGGGATGGGTAAGTTTAAGGGTAAAGTTAGGGACAGGTGTGGTGGGATGGGTAAGTTTAATTGTAAAGTTAGGGACAGGTGTGGTGGGATGGGTAAGTTTAATGGTAAAGTTAGGGACAGGTGTGGTGGGATGGGTAAGTTTAATTGTAAAGTTAGGGACAGGTGTGGTGGGATGGGTAAGTTTAAGTGTAAAGTTAGGGACAGGTGGTGGGATGGGTAAGTTTAAGGGTAAAGTTAGGTACAGGTGTGGTGGTGTGGGTAAGTTTAAGGGTAGGGTTAGGGAGAGGTGTGGTGGGATGGGTAAGTTTAAGGGTAAAGTTAGGGACAGGTGTGGTGGGATGGGTAAGTTAAAGGGTAAAGTTAGGGACAGGTGTGGTGGGATGGGTAAGTTTTAGTGTAAAGTTAGGGACAGGTGTGGTGGGATGGGTAAGTTTAAGGTTAAAGTTAGGGACAGGTGTGGTGGGATGGGTAAGTTTAAGGGTAAAGTTAGGGACAGGTGTGGTGGGATGGGTAAGTTTAAGGGTAAAGTTAGGGACAGGTGTGGTGGGATGGGTAAGTTTAAGGGTAAAGTTAGGGACAGGTGTGGTGGGATGGGTAAGTTTAAGGGTAAAGTTAGGGACAGGTGTGGTGGTATGGGTAAGTTTAAGGGTAGGGTTAGGGACAGGTGTGGTGGGATGGGTAAGTTTAAGGGTAAAGTTAGGGATAGGTGTGGTGGGATGGGTAAGTTTAAGGATAAAGTTAGGGACAGGTGTGGTGGGATGGGTAAGTTTAAGGGTAAAGTTAGGGACAGGTGTGGTTGTGTGGGTAAGTTTAAGGGTAAAGTTAGGGACAGGTGTGGTGGGATGCGTAAGTTTAAGGGTAAAGTTAGGGACAGGTGTGGTGGTATGGGTAAGTTTAAGGGTAAATTTAGGGACAGGTGTGGTGGGATGGGTAAGTTTCAGGGTAAAGTTAGGGACAGGTGTGGTGGGATGGGTAAGTTTAAGGGTAAAGTTAGGGACAGGTGTGGTGGGATGGGTAAGTTTAAGGGTAAAGTTAGGGACAGGTGTGGTGGGATGGGTAAGTTTAAGGGTAAAGTTAGGGACAGGTGTGGTGGGATGGGTAAGTTTAATTGTAAAGTTAGGGACAGGTGTGGTGGGATGGGTAAGTTTAAGGGTAAAGTTAGGGACAGGTGTCGTGGGATGGGTAAGTTTAATTGTAAAGTTAGGGACAGGTGTGGTGGGATGGGTAAGTTTAAGAGTAAAGTTAGGGACAGGTGGTGGGATGGGTAAGTTTAAGGGTAAAGTTAGGGACAGGTGTGGTGGTGGGATGGGTAAGTTTAAGGGTAAAGTTAGGGACAGGAGTGGTGGTTTGGGTAAGTTTAAGGGTAAAGTTAGGGACAGGTGTGGTGGGATGGGTAAGTTTAAGGGTAAAGTTAGGGACAGGTGTGGTGGGATGGGTAAGTTTAAGGGTAAAGTTAGGGACAGGTGTGGTGGGATGGGTAAGTTTAAGGGTATAGTTATGGACAGGTGTGGTGGTATGGGTAAGTTTAAGGGTAAAGTTAGGGACAGGTGTGGTGGGATGGGTAAGTTTAAGGGTATAGTTATGGACAGGTGTGGTGGTATGGGTAAGTTTAAGGGTAAAGTTAGGGACAGGTGTGGTGGGATGGGTAAGTTTAAGGGTAAAGTTAGGGACAAGTGTGGTGGTATGGGTAAGTTTAAGGTTAAAGTTAGGGACAGGTGTGGTGGTATGGGTAAGTTTAAGGGTAAAGTTAGAGACAGGTGTGGTGGGATGGGTAAGTTTAAGGGTAAAGTTAGGGGCAAGTGTGGTGGTATGGGTTAGTTTAAGGGTAAAGTTAGGGGCAAGTGTGGTGGGATGGGTAAGTTTAAGGCTAAAGTTAGGGACAGGTGTGGTGGTATGGGTAAGTTTAAGGGTAAAGTTAGGGGCAAGTGTGGTGGTATGGGTTAGTTTAAGGGTAAAGTTAGGGACAGGTGTGGTGGTATGGGTATGTTTAAGGGTAAAGTTAGGGACAGGTGTGGTGGTATGGGTAAGTTTAAGGGTAAAGTTAGGGACAGGTGTGGTGGGATGGGTAAGTTTAAGGGTAAAGTTAGGGACAAGTGTGGTGGTATGGGTAAGTTTAAGGTTAAAGTTAGGGACAGGTGTGGTGGTATGGGTAAGTTTAAGGGTAAAGTTAGAGACAGGTGTGGTGGGATGGGTATGTTTAAGGGTAAAGTTAGGGGCAAGTGTGGTGGTATGGGTTACTTTAAGGGTAAAGTTAGGGACAGGTGTGGTGGGATGGGTAAGTTTAAGGCTAAAGTTAGGGACAGGTGTGGTGGGATGGGTATGTTTAAGGGTAAAGTTAGGGACAGGTGTGGTGGTAAGAGTAAGTTTAAGGGTAAAGTTAGGGACAGGTGTGGTGGGATGGGTAAGTTTAAGGGTAAAGTTAGGGACAGGTGTGGTGGTAAGGGTAAGTTTAAGGGTAAAGTTAGGGACAGGTGTGGTGGTAAGGGTTAGTTTAAGGGTAAAGTTAGGGACAGGTGTGGTGGGATGGGTAAGTTTAAGGGTAATGTTATGGACAGGTGTGGTGGGATGGGTAAGTTTAAGGGTATGGTTAGGTATAAGGGAAGGGTCAACAGTGTAATTATAAATGTAACTACAGAAATTAATTACAGATGTAATTACATGCAGGCAATTTTAAAAATGTAAGTACAGTGTAAAAACATGTATGTACTCAATAAGTGCATTGTATCAAATGATTAATTAAAATGTTAGTACATAGTAGTTAAGGCCATCTAATATAAAGTGGGTCCTTAATGCCTGACCATACATCCCATAATCCGACCCAATACTTAAACTTAAGAACTACCTTACTAACTATTAATAAGCAATTAGGAGTTTATTGAAACTAAAGTGTTACGAAACTGTTATTTTAGGATTATTTATTATAATTTTAATATTTTGAATTAGCTTAATTTTTTCTTCAGTTTTTGTTTATTATTCTACTTCTTTGTAGTCATTTTAGTACTCGTTTATTTAAGTAGTTTTTTCGGCAAATAATTTTCACTTCTATTTCAGTTACTGAAAACAGTTTTTAATAGTTTTAGTTTACCAATAACAGCACTGAAGCACACAGGACCAACTTAAATTAGAGAAGAGTAAGAGCTTGGCTGCGTCCAAAATCTCATACTTCCCTACTGATGATGAATGATGATCCCGGTAAATATTTCCTCCTCCAAACGGCTCTGCTCGCGAGGTAGTACTTTTTCAAAGTTCAGGAACTTTCGGGGGTGGGACTTGGGCGCTGAACATGCTGATTGGTTGAGCTTTTTTAAAAGTCTTGCGAGGTTCGTTCTGCATTCAGTAAATATCAGTCTTGCTCTTTCTGTCCGATGGCGCGCGTCGTCTCAGCAATCGCACGGCTAATGTCTGTAATAGCTGATAATAACATACGTCGTCTTATTTTAAATCTAGCTTTACAAGCTTTCAGAATACGCTTTAGTATCAGTGCTCGTCTCTTTTCTGCAGTTTTGTTAATGACCTCTTTAGTAAACCAATACATAACCAGCAAAAGCAGCACTGCTCGCATCTCCTCCATACTTGTTATTGTTGCAGACAGTATCGTGCAAAAATTATTACTGTCTGCGAGGAACAGTCGGGTGCAGTCCCACGTCTCTGGACTAATTTACCTAATCTTCACGGTACTTTAGAACGCAGTGGAAACGCAGACAGCAACATGTCTGGGGGGAAAAAGTTCCTGTAAAAAAAGTTCCTGGTACAAATTGTTCTGGGTAATCTCGGTGGAAATGGGGCTTTTGTCTGAATTCACAGTACTCATAAAAGAATAGACAAAAAGTGATCTACTTCCTGTGAGATCCTGAAGTGAGCCTACAATGGACTACACGGGAGAGGGTTTGTGAATGGCAGTGAAGCATCGCAGCTGACGCTGGTAGGTCACATGATAATGACAACATGGCGAATGTAGTACGTCCAGATTACATTCATACTACACACATTCTAAATAGAGCGTACTTTTTTAGCGGGCGCTGTTCAAAATATGAACCTACTCAAGAAAGTATGCGATTTCAGACGCAGCCCTTGTCTGTCAGAAAGGCATGATTGGTCAGTCACTTTTTAGGGCGGGGATTAGCAAAGGGTTATTTTAATTAGATTTATTTTTGTTTTCTTTTATGCAAACAAATGCATTATTATCTTTTGATTTTGAACTGAAACACCCTACAGATTTCACTGGGATCCACGGAAATAAATAAAGAAATAACTCATGAATGTCTTCTCCTCTACTCTTCATCATTTTGACTTCATTCAGCACATGGATTATAAAGTTCAGTCAATGCGGTCTTGGGATTCTGGATGCAGGACACTGTGAGATCGCAAAACTCAATTGAACGTTCAGACTCTTTGGCTGGGTGAGCGGCTGGACCATGAAGAATTGCAGATTTGTTTCTGAGGTGTTGTAATTCTTGCGGGTGTCTCTCTCTCTCTCTGTCTCTCTCTCTCTCTCTCTCTCATACTGACCGATTTCAAAGAGGAACACCCCCTCCCCTCCCATTCGCTGTTCTGTTTCCACGTTACCATAGCAACCGAGCTTTGCTCTGTTTTCGACCCCCTTTTTTTGTTTTGCACAGGGAGGCATCTCATAATAGGGGTCTGAAGGGAACAGGAAGGGAACACTAGCGGAGAAGGGGGAGACTGCGGGTCGAAGCTGTGAAAAAGCAACAAAAACAGTAAGAAATGCATTGATAATGACATCACCAGCATTTCCCACAGTGGCCAGTGTCTTAATGGGAGCTGGAGCTTCCATTCATCGGCCCGGGGTTGGCTTTCCAAGAGCCTGGGGAGGCCAGCGCTCCCTTCATCTCAATGGGCTTTTTGTTGAGGAACAGAGGAGCTGTTCTAGGCTTGTAGAAAAGCTCAGCTAATTCACTTTAGGGTTACCAGGAAGCCTGAGCCTGCAAGGTTGGCAACAATGGCAAACTTGATTGCCTCACTTCGATGGCCCAAGAACTCCCAGCTGGAGCACCAGAATTCAAATGGGAACTTGTTTTCTGTGTTCTGGATGTTTCTTTCTCTCGCAGCCCCGCCTCTGTGTCCACACACATCTCTTCATCTGATGGGATCCCATGGCCGGCTGAGCGACCCTGACATATTTCAAGGAGGGCCAGTAGGAGTCTTTCTCATTGGACAGCAGATCTGTGCCTGATGTTAGAGCGCCCCCCATAGGGTTTGGAGTGCAAGTCATTTTTACACCTAAATGAATGGGACTTATAAGTAATACTTTTAAAATAATGTTTTTTAATGCTGATTAAAAAATAATTTGGGAGGTATGGTGGCTCATCTGTCATCTCACAGCAAGAAGGCCTTTGGTTTGAGTCCCGGCTGAGCCTGGAGGTCTTTCTGTGTGGAGACTGCATGGAAATAATGTATTAATGTCGTACAGCGTTGCCATATGGCATCGCTCACATTTGATCAAAGAAGCATAAAACATCAGATGTATATGAAATAAGTCTTACATTTTAGGCTATATTGACATAATATTAATGAAAATGTTTAACAATATTAAACTGACACATTTTTAATACAGCAAAGGTATCAGAGGTAAATATCAGCTTAGATAACAGGGCTTGTATATATGGAATATTGCCGTATTTATTATTTAAAAAAATAAATTCATGTAATCTTTAATCAAAATATCTTCCCCTCCCTCTTGCAGTGACTTCTCTTCTCTGATGACAAGGGCGGGGCAACCTGTCACTCACAGGAGATCAACCAATAGCAAACCACAACCATCCAATCAGTTCCTGATGGACAAAATCAAGCCCTCTGCATTATAAGTCTGAAGTATAAAGGACTTTTTTTAAGAGTTACAACTACAGTCAAGGGGAACATTGAATAAAAAAAATTAAAAAAAAAACTGACAAAGGTTAAATAAAAATATGAAAATGTATACAAATGGAAACATTTTAGAGCTCGCAGAGGGAAAAAAATAGCTAAAACTGTACCTTTAGAGGTACAACAGTTTGTCACTAGGGCCTTAAAAGGACATTTTTGTACCTTTTTTCACCCCTAAAAGGTTCATAGTACCTTAAGGTACATATTGCTACTAATATGCACCTTTAAAGGGTAAAAAAAAAAAGGTACAAAGATGTCATTTTAAGAGTACTGCCTCTGTGACAAGCCGTTGTACCCCAAGAGGTACATTTTTTTCCGAGAGTGTATTTTTCATGCTATACGTGTTCAGTCTTTTTCTGTCATGAACATGTTAACTGAGGCCTGTAGAGTCTGAGGTGTAATTCTTGGGTTGTCTGATCACGGGGTGAATTTGCTGGGACGTCTACTCAAGGG
This sequence comes from Gobio gobio, assembly GCF_949357685.1. Lineage (NCBI taxonomy): Eukaryota > Metazoa > Chordata > Actinopteri > Cypriniformes > Gobionidae > Gobio > Gobio gobio. Next base: position 8,692,627 of record NC_137111.1, read on the forward strand.
AAGCTTGACAACTGTCTTAAATGTTTTCCCCTTGTGAATAGTCTTCCTCACTGTAGAATAGAAATGGCCATATTACCCTTCTCAGATTGATGGCAGCAACAATTGCTTCTCTAAGGTCATTGCTGATGTTTTTCCTCCCGGCATTGTGTTAACACACACACACCTGAAGGCTCCAGACCAGCAAACTGCCAAAACGTCATCTTTTACAGAGGTGATCGCTCTTGCTGATGATCAATTCATCAAAGGCATTTGAGTGGCAGCGCCTGACTGCAACTTACTCTCTCAATTCCTATGTTAACAGTAAGGGTTTCCATAGTTTGTCACCCCATTTTTTTTTTTTCATTTTGGCCTAGTTTTTGTTAAATAAATAATGACACGCTGTGATCGCCATGTGTTGTTGTTCATCTGAGGTTTTATTTTCCAAATTGACCTGCCAATATTTTCTATTATGTCCTGAAATGGAGTCCTTTCTTTTTCACACGACTGTATGTCAGTATAGAAAGATGTTTTTTCAGCATTATGCAGATTTGTTATTGCAGCATCTACCAACAGGAGGTGCCACTGAATCCAAAGGTCTCAGTACAGTTAATACACTGATCAGGCATAACATTATGACCAGGTGAAGTGAATAACACTGATTATCTCTTCATCACGGCACCTGTTAGTAAGTGGGATATATTAGGCAGCAAGTGCACATTTTGTCCTCAAAGTCTATGTGTTAGTAGCAGGACAAATGGGTATGCGTAAGGATTTGAGCGAGTTTGACAAGGGCCAAATTTGACAAACAGACATGTACACCCTTTCATGGAAACGGTTTTCCCTGGTGGCTGTGGCCTCTTTCAGCAGAAAATGTGCCCTGCTAGCCTGACAAGCCAGACACACATCAAGATGTTGGGTCTGGGAACTCACCATTGGCAGGGCTCAATCCGAGGGGCGGGATAAACGGTTGTCTGTCAAATTCCCTCTGCACGCAATAGGATAGCGCTACAACCAACCAGAGCAACGAAGAAGGTGAAGCAGAGCTAGTTGATCGATCAAAAATAGATCAAACAATCCAGTCTGCAAAACTCCGAACAGCGAAAAGCTTAACTCCAAGTCTTCCAGTCGCGGCCAAAGCCGTTTCGAAAGACCGCTGTTCGCCAGGTTCTTTGTTTACGAGTAGCACACGGAGCCGCCGCAAGTCTGCCGCCATACACGATGTGATTGGCCTGACCAGAGTTTGGTTTTTCCAGCTCGCAAGCCAACGGAGAGATTGTAGATGACCCTGCCTGCAAATTAGATTTGCTGCCGCTAGATTTCTAGGCTAGCACCCTGCCACAAAGCAAAAATTCAGGAGTGATTTGAGGAGCACAACAATGAGTTTGAGGTGTTGACTTGGCCTCCAAATTCCCCAGATCTCAATCCAATCGAGCATCTGTGGGATGTGCTGAACAAACAAGATACTCATATGAATCATTGTAATACATTTGTTTGCCTGAGAGTTAAATGAAAACTTCAAAACCATGCAATGTAGTTAAAGAAGTTTTCCAAATTTCCTCTCTCTCCCCTCCCTAAAAATGGTTTAGTCCGATGGTTATTAGGCTATTTCAGCAGAGACCCAATAAAATCACAATCACCCCAGCTAGTGAACAGAACCAGTCAGAGTTGAGGCTGCTCCGAGAACAGTTTAACCCTCTGGTGCTCTTCGTTTAGGGGTTGCATTGGTTGTCTTCCCAGTCATAAGAGACCTAAAAATTAAACTTACTCCACCCCAGTAAAACCAATGCAATTTATTTTTCTTCAATAATATTTTTTATTTTTTTATTTTGTATTTTGAGATGATTTTATGGTATTTTTTAATATTTATGCAATAATTATGGTCTATTTTTGCCATTGAAAATTATATAAAAATAAAAAATAAATAAAAAAAAATGTATATTATATATATATATAATTTATAATATATTCATATTATATTATTTATATATAAATACACTCACATTCATGTATATATTTAAGAAATATTTACATGTATATACTGCATATACATTTATATAATCTATAATATATATAAATATAAATGTTTTATATATAAAAATAATATTTTTATCTCAAATATATACATGCTTGTGTGTGTATTTATATATAAATTATAATTAACAGAGTATACACACATATATTATGTAAACACAAACTTTTATTTTGGATGTGATTAATCGCGATTAATCTTTTGACAGCCCTAATAATTGTACTAATTTCTTGTCTTTTGTTATTTTGTATTGCATAATTGCTTGATGACTTGAATCAAGTTATTATTCACTTAATGCCATTGTTTGATATAATATTTATATAAAGCTTTGCGTATAGAATAAGTAAAAGCAATAACCTTTATTTGCATTTATTTATTTGTCTGTTTTGTTATTTTGTAAGAAATCCTTATTAGGTGCATGGCACCATATGTGGGCCTCCATACTCCATATGATATAAGTGGAGGCTATAATGTTATACTTTATTTCGACAGTCCACTTTAGACATTTGACTAACTATAAGTAACGTTACAACTACATGTCAACAACCAATCATTAGAGTATTGGTAGACTGTAAACATTAGTAGATTTTGCTTAATTATGTTTATGCTCACTAACTAGCAGACAGTCTATTGGCTAGTAACTTTGCAACTATGTAAACTTTTTTCTACTAATCCGATATCTATAGCACTAATTTTAAAATGACATTTTGGCACCCATGAAATGGGACATACGGTTGTACCATTGTCATAGGAGTCAACATTGAAAATTTTTAGGTTTAGTAATTAAAATTCATTTTTTGTGTGGTTTTATTTCTTGTAGGAACACGTCATTCAATATTTGCTGAAGAGTTCTTTTGTGTGCATATGCTACCTTTTCTCAATAGTCCTGTGCTGACATCTTTTGGCTGATGACAGAACTACAGGACAAAACATTTTCACCAAGGACTTGTTTTAACCAACACATCCTGGGGTGTTAAGAACTAGTCTGACCAACTAGCAGTTAGCCAAGGGGTAACCAGTCTTTTCAGACTTTTGTGTATCAAATTAAGCCAATATATGTTTTTTATGTAAACAAGTTATTAACAGTCTTAAAAATTCAAGGCAGGTTTTTTTTTTTTTTTTTTTTTTTACAGTGTACAAGGTAGTCATCTGTCAGTTTACTTCACTTATTACAGTTAAATCCTAATCTAACAATGACAAAGTGTATATCGTTGGAAAGGTCTAAGACTCCCAAATATATATTTGACCACTGTTTTTTGTTACATATTATGTAGGAACAGTAATAGATGAATTTATGACAAGAGTGCACCTACAAAAAAATCTGCATCATAACAGGAGTTCTGGCCTTTGTCACAAAAAGTCGATGCACGTACTTTTAATCATTGAAACGTTGGTTTTCATGCTAAAGGTTCATAATAAAACATATATTCTAGTATTTGTACATAAAAAATATAAAATAATAATATCCTCTAAATAAAAAGTATAATAGGCTATATATATTTTTTTATCCTCTAAAATCAAGGCCGTACCATGTCTTGAACACTGGGGAGTACCTTTTTTTTATATATATATAAAGCATAAAGAAACAGAACAGTGAACGATATGCTAGGTCTAATTCTAGTTGGGAAATTATTTACAAATTTTTGCATTCATTTGCATCAAATATATTATTAGTCCAGAGCTTCTTCCCATGCGTGAATAAAAACATAGATTTGCTATTCACATTTGACTTTCCTAGTGGTCTGGTGGTAGCATTTTTGTAAACCGTGTCAAAGGTTCCGGGTCCTAATCCACCCTCATGTAGGTTTTTTTCCTTCATTAAAATCAAACATGTTCAATGGTTGTATATTAAGAGCAGGGACACGTTTGTGTGCATTTTGTTTTGTGATTTCACCAAAAAGAATAGAGTATCTGAAACGGCATTAAGCGATAGAATGACGCTTTTGTCTGTGTGAAGATTGTGCACAAGACAAAAGAGGACATAAACCCCGCCTACTTTGATTTGATTGGCCATTTCAAATGGTACTCTAAATTCTTTTAGCAGGCTCCTCCCCTATTGGGCATCATCATGTTTCATAATTTAATCAAAAGCTTTTCAAATTTGACAAAACACATATCGTCGGAAAGGTCTGAGTCTCAAGGTCCCATATTTTGTGATAGAAGTGATATTTGGACAGAAATGTATTAATTTGTTACAGCAGAGAATGCAATAAAATAGTTCTATGGAATGTGTTTGGTTGTTTTTGGTACTACGCCCTAGACAAAATCTCATGGGAACTTCAATTTTTGTGATATCAACTTCCAATTTGGAACACAACTTAGTTAGACATATGGCTTTGATTTTATGGTAGTTTTAGAGTAAAAAATATTTTGTAAAATATATATTTTATATAAAATAAAAAATATTTAGTACAGTACATTTGATTTACAGTACATTTAAACTTCCATATCTTTTTCATACTTTCATTTTTTGAAGTGCAATAATCTGCTGAGAGTCTTTAAAACAAGACCAAGCTTAGCTCCAAAGCATTCTTGAATTACAACCATTTAGGTTTGGATTGTGCGTGAAAATGCACTTTCTCAAAAAGACTCTTAAAGGGATAGTTCACCCAAAAATGAAAATTCGCCCCTGATTTACTCACCCTCAAGTCATCCTAGGTGTACATGACATTATTCTTTCAGAAAATCGGAGTTATATTAAAATATGAGCTATATTTTAAGCTTCCACGCTTTATAATGGCAGTGATTGTTGCTCTGTTTTTGAAGTCGATAAAAAATGCATCTATCCATCATATAACTGCTCCACACGGCCTTCTGAAGCGAATCGATGCGTTTGCGTAAGAAAAATATCAATATTTAAAACTTTATAAAGTAATGTTCCGGCCGATCACCTTCCGTGGAAAAAGTGCCTCTGCAGTTCAAAATGGCACTTTCAACACTTTTTCCACGGAAGTCAATCTGCGATTTTAAATATATTTTTCTTACACAAACATCAATTTGCTTCATAAGGCTTTTATTAACCCCCGGAGCCGTGTTGAGCAGTTATATGATGGATAGATGCACTTTTATGGACTCCAAAAACAGAGCAACAGTCACTGCCATTATAAAGCTTGGAAGAGCCAGGACTATTTTAATATAACTCCGATTTTATTCGTCTGAAAGAAGAGAGTCATATACACCTAGGAGGACTTGAGGGTGAGTAAATCATGGGCTAATTTTCATTTTTGGGTGAACTAACCCTTTAAGGAGTTAAGTACAATCAACTTGGATGTTTAAGTTGTTTCAACTTCAATTACATTAAAATTACTTAAAAAAAAATTTGAATCTTGTATAACGATCAAAACATGTTAAGCAATTTTCATCTTTTTTTATGAGTCAAAGCAATGTAAGAACATATGTTGCCACAACTTATTGATTATATGACTTTCTAGTGTTATCGGTTTATGCAACCGGCCCCTGGTCTCAGTTATTGAGACGATGAGAAGGGCACATTACGTGTGGAATGCCTTAAGTCAAGTAAACTGACTATTCAAACTGGACTAGTCTCTTATATGTGGACTTCATTACTGAACCATACACAGATTCACCACTGATTCATGAACCAATTATTTATTACAAAAATGCAAGACAGAACTCTTAAACTGTAATCTAATGGCAAACACAATACAAAAACATACATCTTTATCTAAGATGTAGGTCTGCTGCATCGAGAGATGAATAGCTACAGCAATTGAAAACAAAGAAAATGACAAACATAAATCAAACCATGAGGAGGGTGGACAGGAGAGCGGATAAACCTTATATTATTGGAAAGAATTGAAAACGATGGCAGGAACGAAGGAAATATATTAAAACAACCAACAACTATAGAGAGTACCAAAGCGGTTTCTTTTTTGACAACATCATTCTTGGGTGCAACAGTGTCATCTGTGCTTCATACGTGCATCTCAACTCTTCTCAAAGTCACCATAAATGTGTGTTAGTAACTATATTCAGACGGTAAATGGTGAGCGCAAATCCAGATGAACCGCACGTCTTCTGTGGTGCATTGAACAGCTTTGGTCTTGCACAAAGTAGCTGAGGGCACTTGATCGATTTTTCAAAACGCGTGGAAGATATTTCCGTGCCTCGTTCATTTGAGGTTTTGAACCGGGAGATCCAAAGTCGCGTTTCCCAATTTCCTAAATATGTAGTGCTTCTGTCTATAAATACAATAGTGCAATGCTTGTTAAAATATGAAATCCCTTGGCTATTCCATAACTTATGAAGATACAGAAAAATAATTCAGATAGAACTTCTTTTTTGCAACTGCAACTTTTTACACATATACAGCAGAAGTAAAAAGCGCACACTTTGCGAGTATATTCTTTTCTCATATTCATCAAGCGCACACAAATATGAACAATATTTTAAGTGCATCTGTACATGTCCAATAAGCACGTCTCATTATAAATACCCTCCATGGACACGATGGATTTCATATTTTGACAAATCCGAGAGGAAATAAGTACCACAGACAACATGTTGAGGAAACTAGTCAAGCTTCCCAGACGGCAACACGGTGTCGGGTCTAGATCCGGGCCACATCGTGTGGATTCCAGATGTTGCCGTCTGGGCTAGAACAATCGAATCACTCCAAAACACTCATCCAGCAGTTTTTAATGAAACTGTATACACTTGTTTTATATAACATCCCATAAAACCAAACAGCAAAACCCGTTCTTGTGTGTCCAGACTTCAAGTGAGGAAAAACCTTCAATTTGTTGGTCTAAGAAATTAGGTTGCATAAATATAACTACAGGGGACATCATTGATTCAAACCGAACGACGTTCAAGTATACGTCTTGCATACCAAACTTCCCTTCCCCTCACTCCAACCCACACCTCGATAAGTACTTTTGAGTTCACCGGTTTAGTGCAAGCTCGAAAAAATAAATAACACCTGCATTGCCAATGCCATCGCCTTTTCTCTGTCGTTTTTCTCGCGGACGCCTAAAAACGAGGGGACGTTAACGACCAACGCAATTTGCCTTGAATTACCTTCCCGGAAAACTGAATGAACAAAACAAAAGGGAATGTCAACCGAAACAAAAACTTGAGATTGCTACTTTATCCCCTATAACCAAAATCGGTCCTGGAGGGCCGCTGTCCTGCAGAGTTTAGCTCCAACCCCAATTAAACACACCTGAACCAGCTAATCGGTGCCTAACTGGGGCCTTGTAAGACACTGATTAGCTGGTTCAGGTGTGTTTAATTGGGGTTGGCGCTAAACTCTGCAGGACAGCGGCCCTCCAGGACCGAGTTTGGAGACCCCTGCCCTATAATGTGGCCGAGAAGGGCTGTTATAATTACAAGACTATTAGAAAGAAGCCACACGGCCAGGGATGGCGTAAAATAAGAATGAGGGGGGTCAACAAAAAACAGCAAAAACACAACAACAATTTCTCCCCCGTCGCCAGGACAGTTCTCAGTCGGACTCGTATTCCAGCGGGGCCACCTCGTCGATGACCAGCTCCTCCTCGCACTTAATGTCTTCCAGTGTCGCGTTCATCGCCGCGTGGACCTTCTTGTGGCGCGAGAAGCTGGAGGAGTGAACGAAAGTTTTCCCACACTGCTGGCATTCGTAGAGCTTGCCCGAGGCGTGCGTTTGCTGGTGCTGCTTGAGGTTGGACAGCCGGATGAAGGTCTTCTTGCAGACGTTGCAGGTGTAGCACTTGTCGCTGGCGTGCGTGTGCTCGTGCCGGGACAGGCTGGTGGTGTGGCTGAAGCGCTTGTCGCACATGCGGCAGGGGTACGGCCGCTCCTCGTTGGGCAGGCACAACCTCTTCTTGCCCCCTTTATTGTGCCTGTTCTTCTTGCAGAGGGTGTAGTAGTTGGGCTTGTCGCGGGAGCACAGCTTCAGGCGGATCTTCAGGTCCGAGGACTTGTCGAGTGTGTCTTTACCGTGCGTGTACGAGTTGAGCAGCTGTCGCACGTGAGCCACCTGGTGCTTGGAGAGGCCGGCCGAGTGGCTGAAGACCCGGTCGCACTGCGCGCACTGGTACTGCTTCTCTCGCTCGCCCGAGGGGACGGCCATTCTTTTATTCGTCCCGTGGCCGGATGGGAAACTGTGCTGGGTCATGATGGGCGCCGGGGTTGGAGCGGGGTACAAGGGCCGGACACTTTTATCCAAGCCTTTTTTGTGGATCAAGCGATGCCGCGACAGACTGGAGCTGTGATTGAACGTTTTGCCACAGGTGTTGCACGTGTGCAGTCTCTTGGTTTTGTGGCATTTCTTGTGTATCGCCAAAAGCCGCTTGCCGTTGCACCGCACCCCGCAGAGATTGCACTGGAGAGACTTTTTGTTGTCGCCTAACTTGCTGAACCCTTTCGAGGAAGCGAGGGACGATCTATCCGAGTGTACGTGCAGATGGCGAGCAAGACTGGAGGAATGGCTGTAGATCTTGCCACAGAAGTGGCACTTATAGGTTCTAGTCTGAGACGCCTCCTTCTCCCAGGAAATATCCGAAACGTCCTCGTCTTCACACAGCTGGCTATTCCCCGGCTCGTTGTCGTCCGAGTCCGATTCACTTCCCACCTCCTCCTCGTGCGTCGGGATCAAACTCGGATCGACTTCCTCGCATTCTGGGTACACTGACTCGTAAGGAACAAAGAACGTCTCATCCGGTTCCACTTTCACTATCTGATCCGAGGTGAAGCAAGTCGCCTCGTCCAAATCCTTTTTAACACAGGCTATGGTGAATTTGGAGCCCACCTCGGCCCACTTGACCACATATTCGATGGGCTGTGTGTCAAGCTCGACCGTGATGAAGTCTGCTCCTAAAGCTTCCTGCTCGGAGCAGGTCAGCTCTGTTTCTATCTCTTCCATTAGGGCTGAATTTCACGGCCCTTCTGTCGCTTTCTCCCTGGAGAGCAGTGCCTATTCCAGGCTTAATTTACACCTCAGCAAATCCTAGCAGGAAACAAAAACAAACAAATATTCCAGTTTGATTAAACAGTACAAGCAATAATAACATAAATATATTTATATATTTTTAAGATTATTGGCTGATAATTAGTCAGCCTAACAGATTATGATCCCAACAGCTTTGTCAATGTATAACAAACCATTTCTGTAGTAGTTCATTTTGAGTTGATATTGAGTAAAATAGTGTGTTTATGGTCATGGGATAACATTGCAACATGTACACTGCCCGGCCAAAAAAAAAAAGTCACTGTTTTTATTTAAATAAGCAAATGCTTAAAGGGATTGTTCACCCTAAAGTGAAAATTAGCCCATTATTTACTCACCCTCAAGTCATCCTAGCTGTATATGACTCTCTTTTTTCTGACCAATACAATCAGAGTTATATTAAAATGTCTTGGCTAATCTTGGATTAAATGACAGCCCAACATTTGGAGCCCAATAACGTGCATTCCTCCATTATAAACGATATCCACACAGTTCTGAGGGTTAATAAAGGCCTTCTGAAGTGAATCAATGCGTTTGTGTTGGAAAAATATCCATATTTAAAACTTTATAAAGTCAATTAACTTGCTTCCGCCAGACCGCCTTCTGTATTTCGTAGAAAGTGCAACGTGTAACCGTTAAGCTAGATATTTCACTTTATAACGTTTTAAATATGGATATTTTTCTTACAAATACCCACCGATTCACTTCAGAAGGGCTGCCATTTACTCCTATTATAAAGCTTGGAAAACTTTTAATATAACTCTGATTGCATTTGTCTGAATGAAGGTCATATACAGCTAGGATGGATTGAGGGTGAGTAAATCATGGGCTAATTTTCATTTTGGGGTGAACTATCCCTTTAAGAGTCTATTATTGGATCATTTTTGCAGTGATTATTATGTTTCTGCATGTTATATGTTTGGCAACAGTTCTTCTAACCCTAATTGATGGAGTGTGTAGTTTTTCATCTCTTAAAGGTCCCATGGCATGGCATTTTTCTATTATTTTATAATGTTTCCTGAGGTGTACTTATATTGTTAGTATGACTTTTACATCATAAAATGTCATAATTTAGAAATAAAAGGCATTTTTTCTATACTGCTGTTTGCCCTGTGGCTGAATGCCCTGCTTCAAGAGGCGTGTCTGCTGTGAGACTTCAGTAAAAACGCCCACTGTTGTGATTGGCTGACATCTTTGCATTTTAAATGAGCGGAGGGGGCGTGGTTTAACGAGGCATGAGCAGGCACGAGCTGCTGCCAGAGAGACGGATGGACCTGAGTTCACTTCTCATCAGTTCTCAGCATGTCTCAGTTCAGGGTGAACTGTTGTAGTTACAGCATATACTTCAGGTTATTAGTCTATTTCTAGTCGGAGGGACTGTCAGAAAGTTCATGTCAGAAAGTTAGTAACTTTAGTAAATTATGGATCAGCGCTGACTGGAGACGCGAACCGTTTAGAACGATTCAGTCCGATTTGGTGAACTGATTCGGTTCACTAAAAAGAACTGGTTCAAAAGAAAGATTGTTCGCGAACCGGACATCACTAACGTACCAGAGACGGAGCTCAGCGATTGCTAACAAAGTTATTTATAGTAACTACTGAGTTATGAGAGCGCTGTCTGTCAGCGCGAGTTTATTGTGTTTGTATCTGAGAGTTCTGAATAAACACGAGTCCCAGTCACACCGAGTCCGTCTTCATCATTATTCTACCAACTTTGTAACACATGCAAAGTACCATTACAGCTGTCGAGATGAACGAGTTAAAAGTAAGTGTTGATAATAGCATTATTTTTTTAAATAAAATAAAAGCGTCAGTGACGCACGTTGAGTACACAGCGCAAACAAAGACACAACAGCAGTAATCGAATGTAATCCAGTTTATTGTGGGGCTAGGCTGGCTAGCCCGAATATGCTCACGCTTACCCCCCTTCTACTTAATCTCACGCCGCGTTTGGTGCCTCCGCTGTGGGCCAGATGCAGTACTGGGGGTCGGGGATGTTGAAGGCCGAGCTTCGGCGTGTGTGAGGCCGATGTTGAGCAGAAACTCATGACTGTATGCACATTTTAGAACAGATAGACGCGACGAGGACGTACAAAAACACTGACTCACAAGATAGAAAACACGAAAACACCGTTCTGTCTGGAGAGAGAGAAGCCGCATTGTGTGCACGAATAATAAATAATTAGCTACACATCAGAAATCACTGATCACAGATCAGAAGGAACTGAAAAAAGACTGTTTTCATTTGTACATCCAAACACTGAGAAACTCCCAGCATTCACTCGTTCACAAGCCATGATCTCTCGAGCGCTTGCATGGGCGTGCCAGATTCTCTGGGTGGAGGAAAGGGAGGAAACCGTTCCTGCTTGGACGTCAAACCAGGAGACTTCAGGATTGGCTCGTCTGGCCTGTCATTTTCTCAAAGGCAGAGAAAGACAGCCAGAACTCGGGTTTACACCGATCAACATTTCTATCCACTTGGGGACAATATTCAGGCTAGGGGAACTCATATTAATGTTGAAATACCTCATAAAATGAAAATTTCATGCCATGGGACCTTTAAAGAACCATGTTGGAAGATGCATCATGGCCATATTCCAGGAAAGCAATGTCAAGATTCATCAGCTCAAACTGTGAAGGAATGGTTGGGAGGGAGAATGAAGAATCATTTCCACACATGAGTGCAGACCTTCAATTCATTCTTCATTGTCAATAAAAGGTCTTGACCAAAAACGAACGCACCTCTTGATGGAAATAACATCACAGCATTTAATTCCATGTAGAGATGCATACATTTTTGGTCAAGATCTTGTGTTGGCAATGAAGACTTTCAATAAATTTAAAGGAATCAGCTCACTTCAGAATTACAATTTCCTGATAATTTACTCACCCACAAGGCATCCAGGATGTTTATGTCTTTCTTTCTTCAGTCGGAAAAAAAGGTTTTTGAGGAAAACATTCCAGGATTTTTCTCCATATAGTGGACTTCAGAGGGAAACCAATGGGTTGAAGGTCCAAATTGCAGTTTTACGCATTATGTAATGACGTAGGCGGAAATACCGACCCAGTGTTTACAAAGCGAACGTCAAAAAAAGGTAAAACAACAATGTCAGAAGATTTTTAAGTTGGAGGAGAAAATTAGAGAGTTTTTCGCCCTTCCGTCTACGTCATGTGTAATCTTTTCCCAACGTGATTGTGTGGTGCATCGCAGAGCTACTGCAAGACGAGCATTTGTGGATAAAAAGTATATCGATTTTTAATCGTTTCGCTAGATAAGACCCTTATTCCTTGGCTGGGATCGTGTAGAGCCCTTTGAAGCTGCATTGGAACTGCAATTTGGACCTGTTGGTTCCCATTGAAGTCCACTACATGGAGAAAAATCCTGGAATGTTTTCCTCAAAAACTTTAAATTCTTTTCAATTGAGAAAAAAAAAAGACATAAACATCCTGGATGACATGGGGGCGAGTAAATCTTCAGGAAATCATAATTCTGAAGTGAACTAATCCTTTAAATTCACTGAAAGTCTTCATTGTCAACACAAGATCTTGACCAAAAATGTATGCACCTCTACATGAAAATAAATGCTGTGATGTTATTTCCATCAAGAGGTGCGTTCGTTTTAGGTCAAGAAGACCTTGTATTGACAATGAAGAATGAATTGAAGGTCTGCACTCATGTGTGGAAATGATTCTTCATTCTCCCTCCCAACCATTCCTTCACAGTTTGAGCTGATGAATCTGGACATTGTCATCCTGGAATATGGCCATGATGCGTCTTCCTACATGGTTGTTCAAGAGATGAAAAACTACACACTCTATCAATTAGGGTTAGAAGAACGGTTGCCACACATATAACATGCAGAAACATAATAATCACTGCAATAATGATCCAATCACAGACTCTTAAGCATTTGCTTATTTAAATACAAACAGCAACTTTTACACTGAAAATTCATGCAAGAAAACAGTACAGGCTGCACATGGAGACGCAAGATATTTGACTTCCTCTTATGGTGTTTTTTAAGGTTTTATGCATGACTACAGCATCTGCACTGTTTACAACAGCCAAGCAGACTATTCCAAATGTAAGAGACCCAAACGAGAACGTACTGAAGAATCAGAATCATTCTGATATTTCAATAACGTTCAGAGGAATCATTTTGATATTTAAAATAATATTCAGAGGAATCATTTTGACATTTGGAGGCTGTTCAGAAGAATCACTCTGATATTTACAGAACACTCTAAAGAATCAATTTGATATTTAAAATAATGTTCAGAAGAATCATTCTGACATTTCAATAACGTTCAGAAGAATCATTCTGACATTTACAGAACACTCTAAAGAATCAATTTGATATTTAAAATAATGTTCAGAAGAATCATTCTGATATTTCAATAACGTTTAGAGGAATCATTCTGACATTTGGAGGCTGTTCAGAAGAATCACTGATATTTACAGAACACTCTAAAGAATATATTTGATATTTAAAATAATGTTCAGAAGAATCATTCTGATATTTCAATAACGTTCAGAGGAATCATTCCGATATATAAAATAATATTCAGAGGAATCATTTTGACATTTGGAGGCTGTTCAGAAGAATCACTCTGGTATTTACAGAACACTCTAAAGAATCATTCTGATATTTCAATAACGTTCAGAGGAATCATTCTGACATTTGGAGGCTGTTCAGAAGAATCATTCTGACATTTACAGAACACTCTAAAGAATCATTCTGATATTTAAAATAATGTTCAGAGGAATCATTCTGACATTTAGAGGCTGTTCAGAAGAATCACTCTGACATTTCAATAACGTTCAGAAGAATCATTCAGACATTTAGCGGCTCTGGTGTTCAGGGAACGTCCTGGCGATTCGTTCTGCGACTCGTGCGAACTCTGTCAAATCCGCGGAGCGCGTTAATATGTCGATGGTCTGTGAAATGAAAGCGGAGCTCGCGCCGGGGTATTTCCTCATCCGCGAAGTCTCGGCGATCTCGCATTTTCGCCTGTTTACGTCAGAGTTATTTATTTATAAACTCACCTTCTGTGATCAATCGTGGCAAAAGACATGCAAACCCAAGTACTTAAACCCGCGACAAAAAGGGAAAAGCAAGCAAACAAAAGCGTTACAACGGTAAACAGGAAACACGACTGTGTGTGTGTGTGTGTGTGTGTGTGTGAGAGCAACGACACAGTGCATTGTGGGAAAGGATTAAATGGGGCTGCAACCGAGTGTCCAACTGTATTTTTCTTATTTTAAGAGCATTTAATATAGCTTGTGTTCAAATCGATCACGTCAAGAACGTTTTACGGTCTCAATACTAAAATATAGACAATAACTGTGCCATGAATTACTCTGACCTTGTGGTAATGGCACGGAAGAGGCGTTCGCCGAAGCCTTACTGTACTTACACACATTACAATCACCCGCCATAAAATTATACATATTAATATACATATATTCAGCATAACAGACAGATCTACGCGTATATCTCACACCGAGGCCCACACACACACACACACACACACACACACATTGAAATTGAATACGATGTGTACAAGCTGTACTTTCTGTACTACAGCCAAATAACTCTGAAATAACTCGGTTGCACGAATATATGTATTATAATCACTGATCATTTCGAGCTATGCATGACAGAAAACACAACCCGTGAGCCCATTCGGTGTTTAAAACACCTTTTGATCGGTTAAGCATCGGATGCTTCACTTGGAGCAAAAACAACCGAATGCGCTTCAGAAAGAGCCAAAGGTGTTGTTCTGATCAAGGGCCATATGGCCGGTGTACCGACTGCACGATCGGTTGTGTTTAAAGTCAGTGTAATATCATCACAGCGCGTCTTCCTGTCCCCGACTGCGCTCATTGTGATCGATTACCCGCGAGCATCCGATGCTCACACATTTGCAATCCGCCAAGTCGGTCTGAAATGTATTTTAAAGTAATTACCACAGAATGTGTAGTTTGGTCGTCGCGTTGGGAATCGGTTCGGTTCTGCCGCACCTCTGTCAGATCATCGCCCGGTGACGTCACGGATGTCATTTTTCCCCCGGAGCCTCGTCGGCGCGTCACCGGTGATGTATAAAACACATGGATCGACTTCCGCATTCCACTGTTCACATGAACAGAATAAACACTGTTTGAATACAAAATATTTTCTGGAAATGTGATATAGGCCTACTCAAAATAATTAAAAGGGACTGCCTGGAAATGACTCAAATTACGGATTAATATAATATATCCCTAGTAACAGAAAAAAATTAAAATAATTTTGATGCTGGAAAACTGAAGAAGTTTGGGCAGTTTAACTGCTCAGGACAAACAAGATACTCAAGAACAACCATCACAAAACACACACACATACACACACACACACACACACACACACACACACACACACACACACACACACACACACACACACACACACACACACACACACCCATGTATCATCCAGGGAAAGACACTCAGTATTATATTTTTATAAATTCAACTTTTTTTGTCTATTTTTTTTTTTAACAAGCTCATGACAATAAATATAATTTATGAACATTAATTTTGATTATATGATTATATGCATTTAACCCTATGATTTAACCTAATACTAAGAGAATCTCCAAATATATCATGAATGTTTTTCCAAAATATAACCGGTTATGTGAACTCCTTGCAGAATCTGTGAAAATGTGAATAATTTTAACTAAATAAGAGAGATCATGCAAAATGTTATTTTTTATTTAGTGCTGTCTTGAATAAGATATTTTACATAAAATATATGTTTACATATAATCCACAAGATAAAAAATAGCAGAATTTATTCAAATAACCCAGTTTAAAAGTTTATGGACCATTGATTCTCAATACTGTGTGTTGTTCCCTGGATGATCCATGGCTGTGTGTGTGTTTTGTGATGTTGTTCTTGAGTCTCTTGTTTGTCCTCAGCAGTTAAACTGCCCAGTTTTCATCAGAAAAATCCTTCAGGTCCAGCAAACTCTTCAGCTTTCCAGCATATTTTGTATATTTGAACCCTTTCCAGCCGGGACTGTATGATTTTGAGATCCATCAAACACAACTATTAAAACAAGTTTCAAACATGGATTATATGTAAACATATTTTATGTAAAATATCTTATTCAGGACAGCACTAAATAAATAATACACACACACAGCCGTGGATCATCCAGGGAAAGACACACATTATTATATTTTATTAAATTCAACTTTTTTTTTGTGTAGTAGACTAGGCCTATATGTAAACGTCTTTTATGTAAAATATCTTATTTAGGACAGTACAAAATAATTTAGTAGGATCTCTCTTATTTTGTTAAAATTATTCACATTTTCACAGATTCTGCAAGCGCGTCATAAACACAACTATGGCACAACTATATATATATAACTGTAAAATGCACGCATACGTCTACGTTTTCTGTTTGTTTTTGGAAATTAAAATGTATCGTTACACTTCTCAAAGATGTACAACTATATTTAGTTTCCTCTGTATGCCTTTTAAATGCTAGGAGTCTCTAAGAATGAAAAGGCATTTCATTTTTATTGCTAACTATCACGAATAATAGGCAATTCAATTTAAAATGTTATTCACCCTACACACACACACACACACACACACACACACACACACACACACACACACACACACACACACACACACACACACACACACACAAAGAGATCATTATTTTATACGAACCTTTATAATTTTAGTGATTAATATTATACTTTATCAGCTGTTTTCCTAATCGCTTTAGTTTCATTTTCCGTGTGTATTGATCTGGCCAGAAATCGTTTCCTGTCGCAAAAACTGTCGTGGGTGTGCTTCGATAAAGCTTCGCACGTATCCATTTCATAGCCACAGTTTGTCCCCATCACCGCACCAACCATGCTTTCTCGCATTATAACATACTAACAATGTTTAACGTGTGGGTTTGAGGCATGAAAACGGTTTGTGAGGGGTAGTTAAATGAACGTCCACAGTTTACTTTACGGCAAACAAGTGGAGCGTCAGGCTGAACATGCGTCACGTAGTTGTGGCACGCACGAGTTCGGTGAAAATACTGAATAATTAAACCGTTTAATTGTGTTTTGGGGGATGAAAAATGACCGATTGCCAAGTGTAACTGTCTAGAGTCCTTCTCTGACCGCCTGCTAAGTTAAAGCTCATCAGGGGACAGACTACATTTGTTGGCTAACAATAGTTGCTCAAAGCTTGTCCTATAAGTTAGGCATATCTTTAAATGTTTAGTTGAGTAAAAAGGTGTACGAACCTCTTAACCTTAAAATGGACAAGGATCCATCAGGCTCGTCTAGCACAGGCTCCAGAAGTCCAGGAGGCTTGGGTCTGTTTGGATCTGGCCCTCAGTATTCAAAGACAGAGCTCGCTGGAGTGCCATGTAAGTCTGGCATATCTGTTATATATCACTAACTATCCATATTACTTGCTAAAGTTTGCTTCTCTGAACAGTGACAGGCATGAGTCCCATCTCTCCATACCTTAACGTGGACCCCAAGTACCTCTTACAGGTGAGATCTGGCCATAAGCTGCCTTTATTTGATTTGAATATATGAGATGTAATGGATGGCTGTCATTCTCATGTGCTCACAGGATACAGATGAGTTCATTTTACCCACTGGAGCCAATAAAACAAGAGGACGCTTTGAGCTGGCCTTCTTCACTATAGGAGGATGCTGCATCACAGGTGTGTCTGTTCTTCTCCATCATATAGATACACTTCACTAGTCAAAAAGATTCCTTTTTTGTTGTCTGATGTAGTAAACCATTTTTCATTGCACATTAAATTACCAGAATAAACTGAAAAATATGCCAGAAGTTGCTTTTGATAAATATTATTATTTCATATTTTTAAAATGATTTGTATTTACATGTCTTACAATGTATTGTCGTACAGGTGCTGTATTTGGGGCGGTGAATGGTCTTAGAATGGGCTTGTCTGAAACCAGAAACATGTCTTGGTCCAAACCTCGCAATGTACAGTGAGTACTGCAGCAGAACCGGACAAATGTACATGCCGTTATGAAAACAGTCAGTTAGGTTTACAATATAGGCTTGCTTAAAAAAAAAAAAAAAAAAAAAATATATATATATATATATATATATATATATATATATATATATATATATATACATATACATATATATATATATATATATATATATATATATATATATATATATATATATATATATATATATATCAGGGCTCCAGACTAACTTTTTTCACTAGGAGCACAGTGGCCCCCAACTGAAAATTTTAGGGGCACAACCAGAAATTTTAGGGGCGCACACCGTAAATCAACATGCTAACCAAATCTACTAATTTCCACTGTATTACTAATAGGAATCGGTATCGTTAAGGTTTTAATGTTATTACTACTCTTACCCATACTGCTTATCGATCCGGTACTTTAACAGTATTCTTACCGGTTCTTTTTATTATACTTTATTATAAAAAAAAACATAATTAAGAACATAATTAACATGGCTTTATAATCTGAAAAGTAAAATATCTATAGCAAAAGAAACCGCAAAGTTTGAACAAAAATATAAAACATCTATTTGTAAATGGACCAGTGTGCAGCATTCGGAAGGTCTGCTAACATTAATATTACAGTAAAGAACAAACCTACAAAGAAATCTAATAAAGTAATGAAATGTAAAATAACACTGCATAGTTTTCACTGTATAAATTGATAGATTAATGCTTATAAAAGCTAAAGTTATTAATTCAAGAGATGTGAATTTTTTCTATTTGCCTTTTGTTCGATTCGCATTAATGGCTCAATCGTCAGCAGGTTTATTAGACGCTGCCCCTTTAAGACCGATCAACTGTAGAACTAATAATATCATATTCTCCTATTTCTCCAAACTATTTACGCCCATTTAAGATATAAACTGTTAAAATAACTACTCTCCAATCCGGTCATTTTGACACCGGCTATTTGTTGTTTATTTGATGGTTTAGACGCGCACACGAAGCCTAAAATACTAAGTGCAAGCCGGTCCATTTCGCAGCACACACACATAAGCCGCCTTGAAGCTGGAAACAGCGTCTCTTGCGCGGATTATTGTGCATTTAATAGCTCTTTATTATCAAACACATCCCGCAGTTTAGCAACAGTAGAGACTGCAGTTTACAACAATCACTGATTCTGACGTTTAGTTTAGGTTTAGGGAGAAATGACAGCGCAAGGCTGTGAAGGGAAGGATGAGCTCGACGAACACGGCTATAGGAATAGTTTTACCTCATTCCATCTTTTTATAATTCTTGGAAGCCAAAATCGAAAATAAAATTAGATTAATATCACAGCACATCCCTAAAGTTTAAGCAGACTAAACTTTTGTTTAGTTCTTGGCCATCGTCACTCATTGAGCTGACTGTGGTGTTGTGTTCGCAGCTCCACGTGACAGAGCGCGCTCGCTTTCTCTCTCTTCTGGATTGCGAATAGCAAAAATGCATCACGGACAAATGGTTTAATATTCTATTTCTCTCATATAGAAACGGCTGGCAAAGATAGAATTTGCCAGACATAACGTCTATCAATTATAATTAGTAAGTGTATTTTCTTAATTTTCCACACGTGCGACTGGATGTAAAATTCAGTCGCACACTCTCAAATTTTAGTCGCAAAATGCGACCATTTAGTCGCACTCTGGAGCCCTGTATATATATGCTTTAACTGTCTGCATCTTAGGGAATGGCATATAAGGGGAAAAAACATGCTTAAGTAAATCATAATGTCATAATTATGATATAACATTTTAAGTCATGAGATATAGAGTCTTCGGCTTTTTATCTCATAATTATGACTTAATATCAATTTCAGTCTTTTGTCTCATGATTATAGCTTAACATTTTAAAATTTTGACTGTCAATTATTAGTTAATAATTATTTGAGATATAATTTGTCATAAAATAGTCATAACTTTGACTTTTTATCTTAATTGTTGTTTACTATCAATTTCAACTTTTTGTCTCATGGTTATAGCTTAGCATTTCATAATTTTGACTGCCAGTTATTAGTTAATAATTAATTATGAGATAAAAGTTAGAAATTTTGAGATACAAGGTCAATTCAAAGTTGAATTTCTGTCATAATTTTGACAGAAATATCATAATTATGACTTGGTGTCATAATTTCAATCTTTATCTCATACTTATGATTTACTATTAGTTTAGACCTCATGATTATAGCTTAGGATTTCATCATTTTGACTGTCAATTATTTGTTAATAATTTGAGATAAAACGCTGAAATTATTATACAAATTCAACTTTTTGTCATAATTTAGATTTTTTTTAATCTCATAACTGTGATTTCCTATCAATTTCAACCTTTTGTCTCATGATTATAGCTTAGTATTTCATAATTTTGAAATTAAATTTTGAAGTGTCATTTATTAGTTAATAATCAATTATGAGTTAAAAGGTCAAAATTATAAGATACAAAGTCATAGTTTAAAGGGGTGGTAAAACACATTCTTTCGAAGGCTTGATTGTGTTTGTGGGGTGCACTGTAACATATGTTCATGCTTCGTTTTTAAAAAATTGCATTATTTTTCATATATTTGACCTTTATTCTACACTGCTCTGTCCCTCCTTGTAAAAACGGTCTGATGCTTTCCGGGTTGAATGAAGCCGGTCCCTCAAAAATACGCAATGGGCTCAGATTGATTAGCTGGCCCAGTGTGTTGTGATTCGCTATCCGCCTAGTGCACGTTTGTCGGAAACGCCACGCCCCTTACCTTTACCGGTAGATGTGCTTTGGTCAGTATTAGAAACAAAGGCGTCAATAAAACCATACAAATCTGAGCCCGAATCAGACCCAGAACATTTTAGTGAAGATGATCAAACATAACCTGTTCAGTCCAGTAAAGACTGCGGATCTATAGTGATCGCTACTGAATGGCACTTTTGTATTTTTAGAACGATTATAGCCAAATATCTGTTGCAAGAACTATTAACCCAAAACAAACACTAAACATTGGCTTTACTAGTAGCCGAATCAAACACAGAACCATGTTTAGCATGCCTGTAGATAAACAATACATAAAAGCTCTAATCAAAGAATCATTACACTAATGCCAAGTTCGCTGATGAGATTTAAAAGAAGTTTGTAACGTTGGTGTTTGTCGGATAACGTTAGGTATGAATGAGCATTTAACAAACTGGTTTGCAGAGCCGAACAGCGTTGTCATCTGTTTACTATCTTGCTACAACGTACAATTAACAATACGAACAATTACAGGAAAACACATAGACGAAAAATAAATCATACTTACAGGTTGTGGCCCGTGAACAGCTTCTGTTTTTAAATCCATCTTTCAGGACAAGCCGTTGTGCGATTCCTGCATTGAACTTGCGAAGATTGTGGAAGCTTTCCTCCGTGAAATGTGCAGCACAGAGAGCGAGATAACTATTGATCCCTAACTCCCCCGTCCCCAGGAAGGCTGAACACAGTGGACGTTCAATTTGGATGAAAATAACACCGTTTTTTTACAATTTTGATGTATTTCATAATTGTGACTGTCATAATTTCAACTTTTTATCTCAAGTAATAATTATTAATTGCTATCAATTTCGACCTTTTGTCGCATGATTATAGTTTAGTATTTCATAATTTTGAATAAGTGCATTAATAGTTAATAATTTAACTATGAGATAAAAGGCCAAAATTTTGAAATATAAATTCTTCAACTTTTTGTCATAATTTTGACTTTTTATCTCATAATTATTACTTGCTATCAATTTCGACCTTTTGTCTCATAATTACATTACAAATCAATTATGGGATAAAAGGGTCAAACTTATGAGATACAAAGTCATAATTTAAAGTAAAATTTCTCGTAATTGTCTTTCTCACAATTATGACTCAGTGTGTCATAATTTCAACTTTTTATCTCATAATTATTACTTGCTATCAATTTCAACCTTTTGTCTCATGGTTATAGCTTAGTATTTCATAATTTTGACTGTCAATTATTAGTTAATTTAATTATGAGATAAGGCAGAAATTATGAGAGAAATTATTCAACTTTTTGTCATAATTTCAACTTTTTATCTCATAATTATAGTTTACAATCAGTTTTGACTTTCTGTCTCACGATTATAATTTAGTATTTCATAATTTTGACATTAGATATTTATTAGTTAATAATTAATTATGAGAAAAAGGTTCAGAATTATGAGATACAAAGTCATAATTCAGTCGAATTACTGTCAGAATTTCTACTTTTTATCTCATAATTATGATTTACTATCAGTTTCGACCTTGTCTCATGACTATAGCTTACTATTTCATGATTTAAAGGCAATAATTAGTTAATTTAATTATGAAATAAAAGATAGAAATTATGAGACAAATTATTTGATTTCTTTGTCCTAAATTTAAAGAGTCAAAATGACTTTATAATTTTTTTTAATCTCATAATTATGATTTACTATCAATTTCGACCTTTTGTCTCATGATTAAAAGTCAATTATTAGTATATAATTAATTATAAGATAATGTAAAAATTATGAGATATAAATTATTCGACTTTGTCATAATTTCAACTTTTTATCTTACAATTATGGTTTACTATCAGTTTTGACTTTTTGTCTCATGATTATAGTTTAGTATTTCATAATTTTGACGTTAGCTATTTATTAGTTAATAATTAATTATGAGAAGTTCGGAATTATGAGATAAAAAGTCATAACTCAGTCGAATTGCTGTCATAATTTTGACATATCTCATATTTATGACTTTTTATTGGACAATTATAACTCATAATTTCAACTTTTTGTCTCATAATTGTTGATTATGTTAAGTCATAATTCAGAGTTGAATTTCTATATCAATTTTGACGAATATTCATAATTATGACTTTTGATATCCAAAGTATGGTTTTGTGGCCGGTTTTACAGACAGGGCTTAGATTAAGCCAGGATTAGGCCATTGTTCATTAGGACATTTAAGCAGCTTTTGTAAAAGTACCTTAGAAAATAAAACATGACTGGTGTGCATCTTAAGCAGGGCCGGCGTTTGCTATAGAAGAGCTAGGCGGTTGCCTAGGGCGACAAATGTGTTGGGGGCGCGCGCAGGCGCCCTCTAGTGGTGCCCTCAAACTTACTTCCCATTAAGCATAGAATTAAAACAAGCGAAATAAAACATACTGTTTATTAAACATGATCATCATTGGGCGCCCCCTCAGCCACACGTTTAATTACTTAACCTGATTATTAGATTGAATTGATGGTGAGTATTGTCGAGCACAGGCGTTCAGGCGTTAGGTCAGGCATGTGCTCATCACTGGCGCGTTCTTCAAAAATGAAGCGGTCTAAACCCTCGAGTGCACAGGGACGGAAAAAGAGAAAGGCAGACGATCAAAAGAAAGCCCAGTATAGAGGTAAGTCTTCTCATCTCAGCCATAAAGGTGTCAAACAAAATAAATTTACGTCGTATTATCGATATTATCAACTAATATTGGACGGCATTGGACGTTTTATTGCTGTCACTAAGCTATAACTAGCTAGCTGGTTATCTACATATTACTACGCATTTCACTGACAATAAGGAAATCCAGGCGAGCCAAATTTTAATGCTGCGTCAATTTTGAAGGTGAATAGAAATGCCAGAAACAACTGTTCATCTTTTATTATTTAAGAAAGGGATAGAGCTACAAGAACTTATATATTTTAATTTTGTAGTGGTAAGTACAGTGTATCTATAATAGCACTTTTGTTTGTAGAGGGTATAGTTAATCCAGTTTATGGGTCATAATTTGCTTAAGTGTCTTTACAGGTGCTTAAGAGAGTTGTTGCACAGTTTATGGAGTTAATATTTGGTAAATATCCTTGAACATTCTTTCTAGCAATTGTGTATGACCAATTTATTGCAGTTGATCCTTCAAGTCTTAATTTTCTTGATTTTCTTGAAGTGTTGGAGTGACTATAAAGTCATAATTAGCTTTTTAAGTCTTGGAGTAACTATAGGAGCATTTTTGTTAATATAGTTTTTATAAATACTTAACCCATTTGTGCCCAATTTTTTTCTGAATGGCTTGTTCTGGATTTATTTTCCCCAGGTTTTTGTATTTTTTCTTGAAAATCGTATTTGAATCTGTGGCAACTATAGTTGCCGGTGGGCAAATATGTTTTTATGCACCCCTTCAATGTCAAATATGTATAAGAGGAGAACATTTAGCATCTAACTCAAAATAACTGCTTTCAACAGATCAATCTTTATTCATAATCAAATTAATTATGTTTGACTAAGTATACTAAAAACTATAGATCTGTTGTAAGATTTGTTTTGTTTGGATGATTCTAGTGACCTTCATGATTATGTTAATATATATGTCAACAAAAAATACTTATTAGTAACATGAAAATGACCTTTCTTTGGGAGGGTTTGCCTTCGTTGTGCTCCCTAGAAGTAGGGGTAGGTAGTTGGCAGTCTCATGTGACAGGAAGGAAGTTAATACTTTTTTTTCCCCTTGAAATCCTTTATTTGGTTGTCTGCTTGTGTGTCATTGAGATATAAAACATGGATAATATCTAGAAAAATACTTACAGAAGGAAAATGACAACTATACACTGGCAACTATAGTTGCCGGTGGGCTTAACAATTAAGGGGGGTGGCAAAACTCAATCTCGCCTAGGGCAACCAAAGAGCTAGAGCCGGCCCTGATCTTAAGACAAAACAATGGCAGTAAGATCTGTGAGTACAAGTTCAGTTAAAACAGCTCAATCATGCATTTTAGTCTGGGACTAGCTTAAACCATGCAAATGTCATAATTTCAATTTGTTATCTCTGAATTTTGATGTAGTTTCTCATAAATATTTGTCAGATTATGATTTACCAAAGAGTTGTTTTTATTATGTGGTGGAATAGCATTGAATAGACTCTTTTAAACAGGTTAGGTTAAACAGGACATCCACCCACTCTATGGACACATTGCATAGTTTCATAAACGGTTCACCAGCAGAGGGCAGTGTTCACCACAGTGTTCACTGTGCCGTTCATAGGAACAGAAACAGCTGGAGTGTATTTCCTAGTAAAGGTGGGGTCAGGTAACATACAATAGGGGTGTTCCATGATGTCAGAGGCGGCACACTTTCATGAACAGGCAGATAAACCACACTGAGCTCTGTCGTGTCAAGTTTCCTTTGGTCTGCGGTGATGCACCACATTCCACTGTAACCAGAGTCACATGCACTTTTCCTTTGAATTAAACCTGTGGTTCGGGCATTTGGGGAGATTCATAGACACGCTGGTTGCGAAGTCACAAAATGGAAAAGAAAACCGAACCCATAACAATACACCCTACAGAAATCTTTCTCCTATTGCAAATCCTAACTGAAACGATTAAGACGGCTGATTGAGACACACATATAATCCGGATATTACAGCAGTTGCTTCCCCTTCTGTCACCGTTTGTGTTCTGGCCGCTGTTATCAGGCCTGCTTATCAGGTTTCAATTGAACATATTTTGCTTTCAAAGTACTAAATGCAAACATGTAGTGAAATGCGGCTAGACATAGTCAATCAAAAGTGCTTATTATGCCTTTATTTTATACGTTATCAATAATGATTGATATGCTGAATGCTTCACAGCTGTTTTGGATCAATAGCTCAAATACGTCTGTGTGTACACAGCTGTGCGGCCCAAAGCCTCATGTGGTCAAGGCAGCATTAAAGGCTGTTCACATGCAGTTCGTTACAACATGCAGCGGGCCAAAGTCTGCCGCTCTCCTGCTGTTACGTGCAAGACTCCACCACTGTCAGCAGATTTACAGAGTGAAAAGTGTCATAATGCATTCACGGGTCAAGACAGTTGTTATTGAACGATTCAACCTTGAAACTCCAGCTGCTGATTCATGCGGAATGGACCAAAGACAGCATGTGTTTATTTGTTGAGACAGACTCTGGAGCCGTTTCCCAAGACCTACTTGTTTACTAGGGCCCGAGCACCGATGGTGTCAGGAGCCTATTGG
Organism: Gobio gobio; assembly: GCF_949357685.1. Lineage (NCBI taxonomy): Eukaryota > Metazoa > Chordata > Actinopteri > Cypriniformes > Gobionidae > Gobio > Gobio gobio. Next base: position 8,718,626 of record NC_137111.1, read on the forward strand.
AATTGCTCGGGTCTATTACTCTTTTATTTTTTAGGGCCTAAACATGCTCGAAAACTCATGAAACTTTGCACACGTGTCAGAAGTGGTGAAAATTTACGTCTGATATGGGTTTCAGAATTAAGTGTGGCAAAATGGCTCAATAGCGCCACCTATAAGATTTAAATTAAGGGCTGCTTGCGAAACTCCCGCAGTTTCTCTTGAAGCCGATACAGAAGTGACTTAAACTGCAATTCGTCGACTGGCCACTAGGGACAGGCTCCAGAAGGAGCAGAATCTCATTGAGCTCCATGTTAAAATGGCCAACTTTACAGCAGACAAAAACATGTTTACAGTCTGGTACAAATTGTGGTTTTGGTCTATACGGCTAATTTTGCCCTTCATGATGACTGTGGGGGGGTGAATTTTTTTTATAACTCATTCGTTTACATTATATAAAGCCTTAAAGTTCTGCATAATTAAGGGCGTGGCCACTTTGAGTGACAGGTGGATTGCCGTTTGTCTGCTGTCTGTTAGTCATCACCTCAGCTCCACCCACGTCCCGCCTCTTTGCCCATTATCTGTGATCTGGGAGTGACGCGCTGCCAAGATGGCAACGGCCAGCTCGACCCTACTTCACACTTCAAAACTGCTCTTCAGAATCCTATGGGTGACGTCACGGACACTACGTCCATATTTTTTACAGTCTATGATGTACACCCATGTTACAGCCCAATACCTACAAAAAAGTCCCTGGGAGTAAAATCTGAAAACCCAACAGGAAGTGAGATATTTTGAATTTCTCTGCAAAATTTGTGCAGTTTTAGCCATTTCCAGATGTTGTACTTGTATCAGATAAACATCATATTTGGTCAGTCTAATCTAAAGGCCTTTGTGGCATTAAATTGTGAAGATCTTGAGTTTTCGCTGAAGTGGCGGCCTGACAGAGTCTGATGTTTCGCCATGACACAGGACGTTGTTGTAACTCGGGCATACACTGTCCAATATTCAGTTACAGTCAAAGCGCCACCCACTGGCAACAGGAAGTGACGTGGTTAACGCTGTGATGCACTACTAGCAACATGCTAAAATATGCAATTGAGTACTAAACATTCGAAAACATGCTAGCAACACATAGCTAAGTGCTAAAGCATGCTATTATCGTCATGAAACCGGAAGTTATTGTTACTCAAGCATGCAATGTCCAATCTGCCTCAAAGTTCATGTTTGATAAGTGCCCTGGCCACCTTATGGCAGCAGGAAGTGTGGCAAATACAAATCCTATTTTTATATACTTGAATGCATATTGCCCATCGTGCTCTGTTTTCCTAAAGCCACAGGGGTGGCGGTGGCACGGGTGCAGGGGCCCTTTCATCGCTGCTTGCAGCTTTTAATTTGAATTGAGCTGTTGGCATAAAACATTTGAATTTATGGCTGGATGTTGTAGAACCAAAGTCAATTCAGTTGTGACTTTATTTTAAACTCTTAATCTCCATCTTTCTCTCCAATTCAGAGTCCTGAATATGGTGACCCGCCAAGGTGCCACATGGGCAAACACTTTGGGTACAGTAGGTGAGTGGCCCAAATATCAGCCTCCTTCACCCTCAAAATGAATCTTTTCCATCTTTGTAGTTGACTCATTTCAATATATTTTCATTTAGAAGTCATACACTCACCTAAAGGATTATTAGGAACACCTGTTCAATTTCTCATTAATGCAATTATCTAATCAACCAATCACATGGCAGTTGCTTCAATGCATTTAGGGGTGTGGTCCTGGTCAAGACAATCTCTTGAACTCCAAACTGAATGTCAGAATGGGAAAGAAAGGTGATTTAAGCAATTTTGAGCGTGGCATGGTTGTTGGTGCCAGACGGGCCGTTCTGAGTATTTCATAATCTGCTCAGTTACTGGGATTTTCACGCACAACCATTTCTAGGGTTTACAAAGAATGGTGTGAAAAGGGAAAAACATCCAGTATGCGGCAGTCCTGTGGGCGAAAATGCCTTGTTGATGCTAGAGGTCAGAGGAGAATGGGCCGACTGATTCAAGCTGATAGAAGAGCAACTTTGACTGAAATAACCACTCGTTACAACCGAGGTATGCAGCAAAGCATTTGTGAAGCCACAACACGCACAACCTTGAGGCAGATGGGCTACAACAGCAGAAGACCCCACCGGGTACCACTCATCTCCACTACAAATAGGAAAAAGAGGCTACAATTTGCACGAGCTCACCAAAATTGGACCGTTGAAGACTGGAAAAATGTTGCCTGGTCTGAGTCTCGATTTCTGTTGAGACATTCAGATGGTAGAGTCAGAATTTGGCGTAAACAGAATGAGAGCATGGATCCATCATGCCTTGTTACCACTGTGCAGGCTGGTGGTGGTGGTGTAATGGTGTGGGGGATGTTTTCTTGGCACACTTTAGGCCCCTTAGTGCCAATTGGGCATCGTTTAAATGCCACGGCCTACCTGAGCATTGTTTCTGAGCATGTCCATCCCTTTATGACCACCATGTACCCATCCTCTGATGGCTACTTCCAGCAGGATAATGCACCATGTCACAAAGCTCCAATCATTTCAAATTGGTTTCTTGAACATGACAATGAGTTCACTGAACTAAAATGGCTCCCACAGTCACCTGATCTCAACCCAATAGAGCATCTTTGGGATGTGGTGGAACGGGAGCTTCGTGCCCTGGATGTGCATCCCACAAATCTCCATCAACTGTAAGATGCTATCCTATCAATATGGGCCAACATTTCTAAAGAATGCTTTCAGCACCTTGTTGAATCAATGCCACGTAGAATTAAGGCAGTTCTGAAGGCGAAAGGGGGGCAAACACAGTATTAGTATGGTGTTCCTAATAATCCTTTAGGTGAGTGTATATTAATGCTGTGTTGCATGCATGATATAAATATATATAACATATGTGTTTAGCTCTGCTGTACAGCGCATTTGGGGTGATCATAGAGAAAGCCAGAGGGGCAGAGGACGACCTCAACACGATTGTTGCGGGGACCATGACTGGTGTCCTCTTCAAATCTCCAGGTAGATCATGTATAAAATGTTTATCGCATTAGGGTGTTTCTCACTACGCTTAAACACCGGACATCATCATTCTAAACTTTGCTTTAAACCCCGGGTAAAGGAACGTTTCCATCTTGTAACATAGAAGCAGGGAAAACATGTCAATTGGAGTGAAGAAAAGACCATTTCATGCTTACCTTTTATAGTTTGAAAAGTCCATTCAGGATCAACTTGATAGTAAAGTTGCCAGCAATATATAATATGAGGATGTGCAATGCTAGAGCCTTTATAGTAGAGTTTAGATTCTCTGCCCGAGCCCAAACTTGACCCGCCACTTGTATATACTTATATACAAACAAATGTATACAAAGTTGCACAAGTCAGGATTAGTCTAAAAATGCTTGTTAAACTCACAGCACATGCAGTGATGAAGCGCAGCATTCTGAACAGAACCGCTCTGAGACATGTTTTTACATTGTTACGGATCGTTTGATATCTATTGATTACATACCTTAGCAAGCTGTCACAGGCTGGAGAATCCTTTATTTGAGGTGTTATTGGTTCATTCATGATCATACTCGGACTTATAACGTTATGGGCCAGGGCTCGCAAAGCCCAACATCCCAGGGCAATGTGTTTTTCAAACCGGCTACCAAAACATATCACCGGCCTGCCGACGGGCTATCTTAAATAGTGAAATAACATTCCTTTCTTGCGCCCTCACGTGTGTGTGTGTGTGTGTGTGTGTGTGTACGGTTATATACAATGATCGGGCCGGCCAAGTAATAAAAAAATAACATTCCAATCAATCGCGGGTGGATGAGGGATAAATCTTTGTGTTTGTTTGATAAAGATATTTTTCGAGTCCTGTGAGCCTTTCCCCAGACGCTTTCAAAACAATTCCCACATATTCTGAGGGTAGCTAAAGCTCATTAAATGCAAATCTTATCCAATCCTAGCCGTGGGCGTTTACTTCCAAGTCTTCAGTGCGGCACGCCCATAGAAACCGAGCGTTTCTTCAGAGAGCCTCAAAATCAAGGCAGAAAATAGCCTATTACTTATTCATTATGATGTTTTTTTTAATGTAAAAATCACGCGAACGTCATAAGTTCACCTCAGACAACAGTATAAAAAATGTAAAAAGCCAGTTCATGACACCTTTAAAAAACGGTCGGGTTTAAATCGGGCTCGGGCTTATATTTACAGTTAATGTGTCGGGCCGGGCTCGGACACAACGTACATGGGCTCGGGTAGGGTCGAGCTTGATTGATCTAAGCTCTACTTTATAGGGCTTTTCATACTTGAAATACACTGCCCAGACAAAAAAAAAAAACAATTTGGATTTAAATAGGCAAATTCATTGAAAGTCTTTGGGATGTGCTGGAGGAGACTTTACAGAGTGCTGGACTCTTGCATTGTCAATACAAGAGCTTGACCAAAAATGTATCCACTTCTTTATGAAAATAAATGCTGTGATGTTATTTCCATAAATTTTTGGTCCAGGTGCCGATTCATGTGTGAAAATTATTCTTCATTCTCCGTGACCATTCCTTCACAGTTTGAGCTGATGAATCTGGACATTGTCATCCTGGAATATGACCATGATGCGTCTTCCTACATGGTTGTTTAAGAGATGAAAAACTACACACTTCATCAATTAGGGTTAGAAGAACTGTTGCCAAACATATAACATGCTTGAAACATAATACTCACTGCAATAATGATCCAAGCATTTGCCTATTTAAATTCAAATTCAGACTTTTTTTTTTGTCCGGGCAGTGTACTTAAACCTGGGTCATTCTAAACTCTGGGTAAATTGAATCTTAGGTTATCTTGCTTCATGTTTCACACTGCTCATAATTTAGCATGGGTCAACAGTTAATCCTGGGTATTCTTACACTGACGTTTCACAATGTACATTCCTAAACCCTGGGTTAATGCCCTTATTTGCATATTTGTGGTGTCAGTATTGTTGATTGGACGAGCACTGCACGTGACAGTATGATGCTCCAGCATTGAACATCCTTTTCATATTATATACTGTCTACTGTGTACTCAAGTTTATCCTGAATGGACTTTTCAGACTATAAAGGTAAGAATGGTCTCTTCTTCACTCCAGTTGACACGTTTTCCCTGATTCTTAATCACAAGTTGGAAATGTTCCTTTACCTGGGGTTTAAAGCAAAGTCTCTTCTTCACTCCAGTTTATGCGTTTTCTGTAAACCATTTGACACTTTTCCTCTCAAACACTGAAAGTATTGGTTGTACTATGTGCAGTGTTTCTGTGACTGTCCTGTTAGTGGATAACAGAATGAAGACCAAGAGTCAGGAGTTAGATTAATTGAAGAAAAATGTACTGTAGAATAGTTTGCAGTTTCATCAGCAGAAGCCAGCTTCAAGTCTCACAAGGAGTTCGTAGGCTGCGCTCCCTCTCTTCCCGTTTATCGTACATACAATTTCTCAACAGTTTTCAAGGTCTAGCCATGTCATTACTTCAGGTTGAATGATTCTGATTGGCTAAGAGAAAATAGATAGTCATGGTAAATTTCCACACATTGTCAGTTAATCAGATGCACGTGTCCATAGATCACTTGTTGGCGCTTTCACCCCGGTATTAGGCACGTAGTGACCTTCCAGGTCTGGAGCAGGCGCCAGCTTGTCCAGAACAACATCCTGTCACTCTCCCGAGGATGCCCGTTGTACATCTTAAATACTGATCTGTAACACAGACTACAACGCGCATACACATACACATAGTCTCTCCAAGGCTGGAGTTGATTGAGCTCCAGTTATGACCAGAACATTTCCCAAAACATACTGATAACATTTGCTTTCTCTCAGAAAAGGTACAGACAGTATTCACCATAATTCTTTAGTGTTTCAATTAAATAAAATGAATAAATTATAATATAAAATGAAAGACAAATACATATTTCATCTCTAGAAGCCGGGCTAAGTGAATAAGCACTGTTAATGCACTCCTGGCATATTAGGGGTGTGTGAGACCTCCAAAATCCAAACACACAACATGTTCTGCTATCAAGTGTTTAGCGACACATCCCACATCCCTACGCCAGACCTTCAGTCACTCCTTAGAGACCAAATACAAACTTTAGAAAACATAAATCAATAGAACCACTGATTGTTTCTTCATATAAGTAATATCATAACTGGAAATAATCATAAAAAATTATAATAATAATAAAGGAGGATAAATATTTATTAATTATTTGATTATAAATTGAATTAGGATATATATATATATATATATATATATATATATATATATATATATATATATATATATATAGGTATGTTGTAGGGATGCCACAATTCTCAATATAATATTGATCCGTTTGGTACGGCATTCACGGTTCTGCATTTAATTAATTATTTTTCTACAAATTCTATAATTTGCCTCCATCCCAATATACTGAACAACGTGACATACATTCACATCACACGTTAGAGATAGAGTTATACTCACGGAACACTATAGTTATTCACAATCACTAAAGTTCATTATTTGCATGCGAATTAAAGCCTTCCTTCACGTGCTTATGCACTGTTTTATCATGCGCTTTTCCCAATGGCGCACTAAACGCCTGTCAAACACGTGATTACTGGATTAAGTAGTCTTACTGCACTAATACTGTCAAATACACACGAGGTTAACATTAACACAGTCGGTTATGTCTAAAATGAAAGTAAATTTGTGTGTGTCTGTATATTAGATGCGCAGGTCTTAAATTGACAGCAGCGCAGCCTATAGTGAACACGCTGTCCTTAAAGGGACAGTTCACCTCTAAAATTGTCATTATTTACTCACTCTAATGTTGTTCCAAACCTGTATTCATTTCTCGATGACAGAATTTTCATTTTTGAGTGAACTATCCCTTTAATGTTAATACAACAACAAAAGACAAAGAGAAAATCACTCGCTGCTCTTGACCAACAGTAGCTTTAATAAGAATCAATGTATATTTTACAGTGAAGTCTATGTAGTTTTATTTTTACATTTATTCATTCAATTTCATACTTAAATGCTGCTGTACAGCTCTGAGCTGCCAGTGTAAATCTTTATATATATTTATTTTATATTATACAATACACTAGGAATGTGTACAAGGGTACAAGTAAAGTTTTAAGTTTAAGTAAGGTTTTTCAATTATTTTAAGTAAAATAAAGAGTATTTTTTTGTCCTTAATCTCTTGCTGTTCCTGTCGCCTAAGAATAGAATAGCAAAAAACTGATGTGACAAGCCATCAGAACCAAACCGAACCGAAAACCGTGGTTAAAAACCGAGGTATGTATTGAACCGTGGACTAACTGTATTGTTGCATCCCTAGTATGTTGAAGCGGCAGTGGATTTCAGAATCCGCACGCTTCAGTCCAAAACATATAAATATGAAGTACACGATTGGTTGTCTGTTGCTAAGTTTCTAGTTGTAACAGTTTAACATCACACACTGTACAACAGCTCAAAAGCGCTGCTAACCCTGTTCCAGAGCTGGGTTTCATCACCTCGGGTAAAAAGCAGTGCTAACCCCACGTGTGAAACGTTCCTTTACCCGGGGTTAAAAGCGGTGTTTAGAGCGATGAGTCCAATCAATGACACTGACACCGAAATTATGCAAATAAGAAGATTAACCCAGGGTTTAAATATGTACAGTGTGACTCGGCAGCATATGGATATCCAGGATTGATTGTTAACCCCGGGTAAATGATGAGTATGAAACCTGAATCAAGATAAGCCAGGATTCAGTTTACCTGGAGTTTAGAATGACCCAGGGTTAACTATTTCAAGTGTGAAAAGTCTGTTGTCTTGAAGAATCACAAAAGAAACCCTTTTGTCAGCAGACTGAAGAGGAAGGCACCGCAATGTTGTGTAGGCCTACTTCCTTTTCTGTGGAAGAGTTATTCGAGGAGAAAAGGGAAACTGTTCTGTTCTGACAACAAATCATTGTGTGAAAGTTGCTACGCTAAGATCTTTCACAGAAAACATTCATTACCTTTTATAAAGCTCATTAATAGCAGTAACAGACATCACTAGAAGTGCTAAAAGTGCCCCTATTATGATATTTTAAAGGCTCCTAATTTTGTTTTTGAGTCTCCTACAACAGGTTTACATGCATCATAGGTCAAAAGGTCAAAAAACACTTAATAATTCTCATAATATACATTGCACATCACATTTTCAATGATTCTGAAACAACTCGTTGGATGATTCAGTCTCTAAATCCCTCCTTTCCGCAAGCTTGCTCTGCTCTGATTGGCCAGATGGCCCAGTCTGTTGAGATTGGTCTACCGCTTACAGCGCTTGTTGAAAGCTAAACGTCCATTACCATAAACTTCAGCTCCGCTTCCTAAAGCTCAGCGATTGTATCTACTGTAAAGACCGTAACGATAAAGTCGATTTTCCCATATCAATCCGAACGCGAGTCCGATGATGAAATATTGGAAGAACTAGTTATTCAACCCGAACCTCTGACTTGAGCAGGACGTTTCTCAGTGATACACTACATTATGAGATGTTGCAGCTGTAATTCCTCACCATCAGCATTAACAAGAGTACGTCCAACAAACCCATGTGTATATTTCTGATTTATTGCGGTGCACATGCGGGAACTGTATCAATAACAGCGCATACGTTAGCCCAGCACTAACGTAAATGGCTGATGTAACATTCAAGTTTTCAAAACAAATCTTGCTCCATCCTTTATCTTTACTCAAAGTAGAAATAACGACAGACAATCTGCATTAATAGACACAACTCTAGGGAATAGTGTCCCACAGCTGATGAGCAGAAGTATTTCAGTAAGACAGTAATAACGTGAGTTAGCCGGAAACACAATATAAAACACACAACTACGTATTTTGAACACCCAGTAGAAAATGTATACATCAATAATTACTCATACAATTATGGTCCAAATAAACTGGGTACTGACCCATCTTTCAAGAACAAGCGTTTTGCGAATCCCGCGTTAAACTCCAAGTTTTGAGAAGCAGTCGTCAGTAAAATGGTGTGTTTGAGGGCGGGTCAAGTTGTTCGCGGACGGACGACATACAACATAGACGGGCATTATGCAAATGTCTTTTCTAGTGCCGTAGAACCGTAACGCAGTGAGATTCGAATGACTGACGTCTCGTATTGCAGATTCAGAGTCGGTTCTTTCTTTCGGGAGACAATAACTTTATTTATCGTGCACTTTCCACTTTACAACACTGCTGAACGTTTACATTCACAAACAGCTCTATTACACACTGCATGAAAGGGAAGATTTCAGAAACAAATCCCACAATAGGGGCACTTTAACAGATTAGCTAATGTAAACTCACATTACAGTTTGAAGTTTTGATTCATATATTTTCAAATGCAGCACCCCTAAAAGTATTTGGACACTTAAAACATGGAGGGCCCTATTTTAATGATCTGAGCTCATGGTATGAAGCACACGGTGCAGGTGCACTTAGGGCGTGTCCGAATCCACTTTTGCTAGTTTAGCGACAGGAAAAAACGGTCTGCGTGCCAGGGCGCATGGTCCAAAAGGGTTGTCCCTAGTCTCTTAATGAGTCATGGGTGTGTTTTGGGCTTAACGTGCAATAAACCAATCAGTTTCTCATCTCAAATTCCTTGTAAAAGCCAGTTGTGCTCGCACCATGGCGGATTAGCTATTTACATGCCAGAATTTGCGAGAGGAAAGACTGAACGCTTCTCCAGAGAGGAATCCTTTTATTTTTAATAATTAAAAATGTATGTATGCTGCGTGTCCCTTTGTGTGTAATAAGCAGAGTGTACACGCGTTGTGCACCCACCTATAGGCGCATATAACATGCCCTTTAAATAACACCTGAAAAAAGTGCGGTCTGACTTTAGAGCAGGTTTTTGTTGGTCAATGGCGCAGTCATTTTCAGTTCCTCAAAATAGCAACATGCCAACAATGCGCCTGAACACACCTGGTTTTCAGACCAGCACGTCCATGGGTGAACAGATGGGTGCCAGTGCATTTGCTATTTAAACAACGTGGCGCTGGACGTAAAAATGATAACCGCGTCGGGCTGAAACTAAAAAAAAACATGGGCCAGAGTCCTACACAGGTCCGATTTTGTAAATCCGCACCCGCCCGTACCCGCAGTGCTTAAAACCGCATCCGCCCCGTTTTCCGACAGCAGCACTAAATAAAATCCACACCCGACCCGCTTAAAATAGAACCGCCACCCGACCCGCACTAAAATCAGTTTAGCATATCACATTATAGACACACTTACAAAAATGTTTATTGCCACGCCAGCATACAGAAGTTATTACACGACCATTAACACAAGGACAACTTCAGCCGGGACATTCTAAAACGCTTAACGTGGCAGACACTGTTATTAAGAGACCAAACTCAGTAAACATAATACTAATAACGTATACTAAGTACAAAAAATCAGATGAGCCCAGAATATGAACACAACGCGTTTAATTACACGTTAAGCTTTTTCCTCCCATAGAAAACCATTATAAGAAAACGCTTAACGTGGCTTAATGTACTAAGACAGTGTTATTAAGAGACCAAACTCAGGAAACATAACAAAAATACTGTTCGATAGAACAGTAGTGGTTTGAAACTGTGGTTTGTTACCACTGTTATCTGCGTGCTTCCTCAGCGATGAAGTTCCACATTTGCAGCTATCTTTTCTTCAACTCCTCATGATCCATCCATCTCGACGACTGCAGTGCAGGCAGATCGCGCGCGGTTGTGATTCTTCTGGGAGGGCGCGCACGTGCGCCACGCGGCCATAAATAAACGGATATGGATTTGAAATTATTTGATCAACTTGAAATACAGGCAAGGCATATTTTTGTATATGCATATTTTTAGGAACACATCTACAATATACATGCATTGCATATATTTTTATATATAGGCCTATAATCGTTTGCATGTGACTGTTTAAAACCCCTGTTTAGACCCGTGTTTCTCCCTTGTCCGACCCGACCCGCACCCGTATCCGACACAATAGGATGTTTTTCACCCGTTTCAGCAATATTCGCGGGTCACCTGTCGGCACCAAGGGGGTAATCCAGCCCCCGGGAAAGCGTACCTTCCATAGGGGCAGCCATTGCTAACCAAGCCATCACCTGCTGTTAGCATCCCATTGACTCCCATTCATTTTGGCCTCACTTTGACAGCGAATAACTTTACATCTGAGGTGTTTAAAGACTCCATTTGTCCATTGTTTATTTCTAAACAAACACGACAATGTATAAAATGCTCCATTACCTTGTATCTTACACTATCGCTCCGTAGAAGCCGTTTTTGTAAAAATAGGCTAAGGATTGCGTCATAACCATGCGACTCCGTCAAGCTGTACCGTATAGACCCGAAGAGAAGCTCGCAGGCAATCTTTTACTGTCTATGAGGCAATCAGGGGGACGTGGAGGCATAGAGGCCGATAGAGATGTCGCAGATCCTGCTTCATTCATCAAATGTTGCTCCTGCTCACTCTCTCTGTCTCCACAAGATTCGGTGATTCATATTTCACTTTGCACAACTACTAGAAGACTTACAACTGTCAGACTGGTTGCTCAAGTCACATCTACGTCGTCAAGCTCAGCCATCAGGAAGTGAGTGCTTCTAACTGACTTCAATTTTCTGCGTTGAAGTCTATGGGGTCGCTGTGTCCATTTCTTTTACTGTCTATGGTCGGCACCCGTGCAGGACTCTGCCATGGGCGCCCAGCCCCCCTAAAAAATGTGTGATTAACCTTTATAACATATGAAACTGGCGGGAGGCTTCGGCTTCGTCCCGTCTTTTAATCAGCGTGTTCTTCAATCCGCAGCGGCGTCGAGCAGAGCGCACGTCAGAAGCAGAGGTGTGTGCGTCAAAATATTTGAGAAAACCAATCAAATCAGAGTAGGCAGGCTTTATGTACGCACAGAAGCTGCTGAGGCTGAGCGCATAATAAATGCATATAAAACAAGACATGATTTGTAGAACAGAAAACATGATTGATTACAAGTGTACACATAATAATTGTCAAATGTGTTGCAAAATATTCATATAAATACAAATACACCATTTCTAAAGTTAGTTTTTAAAGGAATAATTATTTTATTCATCAAGGATGCATTAAATTGATCAACAGTTACGGCATTGATAATGTAAGATTTCTATTTAAAATAAATGCTGTTCTTTTGACCTGTTCATCAGAGAATCCCAATTCCCACAAAAATATGAAGCAGCATAACTGTTTCAACATAATAATATAATAATAATAATGTTTCTTGTGCAGAAAATCATCATATTAGAATGATTTCTGAAGAATCATGTGACACTGAAGACTAGAGTAATGATGCTTTGATCACAGGAATAAACTATATTTTACGGTCATTGAAGGCCATTCGGTGGCTATAAACACAAAATGTCTTTGTTTCTATAAGGAAGTACCTTGCAGAATTACCCTGCAGGTGTTTTCCTGTAGCTGTGACTGGGAATATTCTGTGTATTCTGTAGAAGGAAAGAGTTGTTGTTTAGACAATAGGGGAAATCTTGGGGAAAAAAGTAATTTCCCATAATGCTTTGCTGCAGAGTTCTAATAAGGGAAGTTCTGGGTGTTGAGTTGATGCAGCACATTTTCTACTTTTGCAGGGTTTAGTTTCAGATAAGAGTTTTGCCATGTTCAGTTTGTGTTTAGTGTGTCCCGAGCCTTTCAGACCGTCACAAGTTCCCTCATAACTTTTGTTATCTCGCACATGATATATTAAAACATATGTAAAAGTGCTCAGGAAGTGTTCAGTGATCATAATGGTGCTGTAAAGTCATTTACAGTTACTGTATTGTTTCACTGGCATTGTGTGTTGTTCTGCATATCTGGGGCATTTCTGTTTAATATTAACAGAAAACAAGAATATAGACGTGTGTGCAGCATCTAAAAGAAAGAGATATTTTGTTATGGGTGGGCTCTCGCTGGCTCACATCCACGAGTTCATTCAGACGTTATCAAGCCTCAACTCATGGTGGGTGTGGAGTCGAAGCTCTATCGCTCTTCTGCATGTCCTCGGTCAGGGTGAGATGAAGCTCTTCTCCGTCTGTCGTCTGTGAGACTGGAGGTCAATGACTTCATTTGGCTGTATTATGTGCTGCTCACCAGGGAATGTGTGATTTCAAAAGCTCATTTTGAACTAAAAATGTTGTTTTTATATTAGTTTTACTATGATGATGCCTAGGATGGAATAAATGAGCCCTTTACACTCTTATAATTTTGTCTCAGGCCTTATAAATTCAAACAATTCAAACCCTGCCTGTACTAATGGACTGCCCTCCTCCACTAATATTAGCCCCCTTGGTAAATATGAGCAAAAGCGGCTGTGGAAATAAATCTGCATTGTTTATCCTTTTGATCTTTCATTCATAAAATTCACAAAATTCTAACCTTTCATTGAGGAAGAACAATTGAAAGTGGGGGGAAAATCTCATTATTAAAGAAATATTTTTCTCAAGTTCATGTTGGCCATAATTATTGGGACCCAATTATTGCAACCTCCTTTTTACAAGATAACAGCTCTGGGTCTTCTCCTATATTGCCTGATGAGTTTGGAGATCATTGCTCCATACAGAATCTCTCCAGATCCTTCAGATCCCCAGCTCTTCTCTTCAGTTCAGCCACTCATTGTCTATAGGGTTCAGGTCAGGGGACTGGGACGGTCATGGCAGAAGCTTCATTTTGTGCTCAGTGACACATTTTTGTGTTGATTTTGATGTCAGTTTTGGATCATTGTCCTTATGGAAGATCCAACCACGGCCCATTATTTAACATTTACATTTAGTCATTTAGCAGATGCTTTTATCCAAAGCGACTTACAGATGAGGGCAATAGAAGCAACTCGAACAGTCAAGGGCAACAATATGGAAGTGCTGTAACAAGTCTCAGTTAATCTAGCACAGAACAGATTTTTTTTTTTTTTTTTTATAAAATTTTTTTTTTTAAATTAATTAGACAGACAGAAAATGAATAGAATGATAAGTGCTATTCTTGATTGGTCAGGTGTTGCTGGAAGAGATGTGTCTTTAGGTGTTTTTTGAAAATGGCTACAGACTCGGCCGCACGAATTGAGATCGGCAGGTCATTCCACCAGGTGGGAACGGCCCAGGAAAAGGGCCGTGAGAGTGATTTCATGCCTCTCTGGTATGGCACCACAAGGCGTCGTTCACTGGCAGAACGCAAGTTCCTGGAGGGTGTGTAAGTCTGAACGAGCGAGTTTAGGTATATTGCTGCAGAGCCAGTGGTTGCTTTGAAGGCGAGCACCAGTGCCTTGAATTTAATGCGAGCGGCTATTGGTAGCCAGTGCAGACTGATGAAGAGAGGCGTGACGTGATCCATTATAAGATCTCTAGCAGAGGCGGTCAAGTTTTGATTTTTATCTGTTGGTATTTTCTAGAGTCCATGATGCCATGTGTCTGAACAAGATGTCCAGGACCTCCAGCTAAAAAAAAATAGGCCACAACATTAAAGATCCAGCGGTGTATTTAACCGTGGGCATGGGGTACTTTTTATCCCTGTCTGCACCAAACCCATCTCCTTTTTTAAGTTTCATCTGCCCACAGAAACAGGTCCTGTCTGAAGTCGTGTCTCAAACTGAATATGCTGGAGTTTGTTTCTGGATGAGCGGGGAGGATTTTTCTTGAAACCCTCCCAAACAACATGTGGTGATGTAGGGGTTGTTTAATAATTTTTTTAGGCTTTCTGACCCCAAGACTCAACTAATCTCTGCAATTCTCCATCTGTGATCTTGGAGAGTCTTTGTCCACTCAAACTCTCGTCCTCCCCGTGCATTGGGACGATATAAACACACGTCCTCTTCCAGGCAGATTCGTAACATCTTTAGTTGATTGAACTTCTTAATTATTGCCCTGATGGTGGAAATGGGGATTTTCAATGCTTTAGCTGTTTTCTTACAGACACTTTCTATTCTGTGAAGCTCAACAATCGTTTGCTGCACATCAGAACTATATTCTGTGGTTTTACTCATTGTGATGATGATTTGGCCTTTGTTTCCTCATATTTATGGGAATATACTTCAGAGATATTTTACTCATAATGGGTGCCAATAATTGTGGCCAACATGCATTGGAGATTTTTTTTATTTCACTTTCAATTGTTTTACTTCAATGAAAAATTTGAAATTTGTACATTTTTGGAATGAAAGATCAAAAGGATAAACAATGCTGATTTATTTTCACAGCCATATTTGCTCATATTTACCAAGGGGGCCAATATTAGTGCAGGGCACTGTATATATCTGTTTTCTGTGACTGTGTGAGACTTCTAATTCATTAGCCTCTATAGGGAAATAACTAGAAGAATAACAAAGTGCAGTAAACAGCTAAACTATTTGCGCTACAAACCAGTGTTTATTAATTACAATAATACATTAAAATAATATGGAAATAAATACCAGTGTGCAAGGTCAAGCAGCATAACAGGCAAATGACACCGGAAGCCAAACATTCAATTTACAGTTAAAATGAGCAGGATAGGACTGTAATGTTTGGAAAACAACATCAACCGTTATCATACGATTTGGTGAGATGGATGTGTGCAACTTCGAGAGGAGAAGTGGCGCAAGTTCATCTAGAGATAAACCTGGGTTTAGAAGAACTGCTGATTCTGGTCTTTTCAGTGGTTTCATTTCCTGAAGTTGTGTATGTGTGTGTGTTTTGTTGCAGGAGGTTTGCGGGGGGCAGCGCGGGGCGGGTTGGTTGGGCTCACGCTCTCTGGACTCTATGCTCTCTACAATAACTGGGACCGTCTGAAGGGACGCTCTCCTACACGCTACTGAGGCTTCTGCCAAGATACTCAAATCAGTCCAGAAAGCATCAAGCGTAATTTATGGCTGCTTTGCAAATGCAATGTCCATCAACTTGAGATGAGAAGGTCAAGAACTGCACTTGGAGGCTTCATGACAATTCATGACCATTTCCTAAAATGTCATAATTTATGATTTGATTGTTTGCAACTAATCGTTAAAAAAAAATATATATATATTTCATTGTTTAATGAAGCAAAAGCTAAACTTAACAGTCCATTTGTATTTGTGTGTGTGTGTGTGTATACACTACCGGTGAAAAGTTTGTAAACATTAAGGTTTTCTTTTAATGTTTTTGAAAGTCTCTTAATCTGCCTTAAGGCTGCCTTCATTTGATCAAATATACAGAAAATTCAGTAATAATGTGAAATATTACAGAAATCATTCTGATAGCATTTCTTGTCAATGTTGAAAACATTAAATTGATCAAAAAAGACAGTAAATACATTTGACATTAATATTACAAAAAAGTTATATTTACAATAAATGCTGTTCTTTTGAACTTTCTATTCATCAAATAATCCTGAAAAAAATCAGTTTTCACAAAAATATTAAGCAGCACAATTGTGTTGAATGAAGAAATGTTTCTTGAGCAGCAAATTCTTTATTTCTTTATAATGATTTTATGAATTCTTTAGACTAGAGTAATGATGCTGAAAATTCAGCTTTGATCACAGGAATAAATTACATTTTACAATATATTACAGATATTTAGCTTGTAGTATTTCATAGCATTACTGTCATTTTGATCAAATAAATGCAGCCTTGGGGAGATTAGACTTCTTTCAAAAACGTAAATGTTTTCAAACTTGTGAACAGTACCGTGTGTGTGTAATTATATAGATATATATATATATAATGGCTGAAAAACCAAATCGTGAAATAAGTTGTTTGTTTGCAATCCATTTAGCTGCAGTCTAACATTGGACCAACTGTAATTCATTTTTCAAAACAGATGACAGTGTTACCAACAAAATTAAACATTGCACTAGAACTGGATAATGAGTGTTTACTAAAAAGCTTTGCTGTAATATTTGGTAATTATGAATGTATGTTATTACATGAAATGATATTTGGGCACATTGCCGTATCGCTCCATCAGCACTGTGTGAACGGACACCAGAATGTATGCGTGTAACTGGAAGTAAATGTCGCTAAAAGTTCAATCTGTGCTATAAAAACTTTCCCATTTGGGTGTTGGGCAGAAATGTAGAGATGTTGAAACGAGGTTTGTTTGGTCTCATGTACTGATACTCCTGACATTAAAGAACAATATTCACATTTCTCTTGTCACTGTCAGGGGGGGGGGGGGTTTGTAATATCAGCAGATTCTTAGAAAAGAAAAATATTTAGTTTGTTGTTGATTATTCTTATGTTTAGGTTAATTTCTTCCGTGTAAGCATAAACTGGCATTTTCTGTGTCAGGAAACAAATGAGTCACAGGAAACATCTTTTTGTTACGTCTTTTTATTTATTCAGTTGACAGGGATCAAAGCATAAGAGATTATGTAAGCGATATTTCAATTAGCCTACATATAAGTGTACATATGCAATTCTGTAGTCCAAACACTGGCACATGCTGACAATGGTTTCTGCATTGTTAATGTTTATGTACTAAGTCCTTGGTCCATTACTAAATGATAGATCAAATTCAACTTACAATAAGCGGTTTAATTTTTGCACCAGCTTTAATTTCACCTGTAGTCTTTGCTTTATATGTGCAAAGTATAGTTCTCGTCAGACAAGAGTGTTTCACAGCATAGACATAAAGCAGTATCAGTGGTTAGATTCAATTTAAAAAGAGCTATGGTTTTTATTTTCTGGTAAACGTTTACCACAGGTTGAGCTTAAAGACCACACAACAAACGCTGGCTAGGGTACGCTAGGATGGAGATGATCAATGCTACACATTCGATGTCAGGCACATGTCAGATTTTTTTTTAGGTTAAAATAACAGAAATTGTGCTGTATGGTTAGCTGGCAAATGAGATTTGTATGCCACAGAAGTGTATAATAAAATCATTACAAATAAAAAAGTAATATGAACAGCGAGGGATGCTCATTCCTTACTTGAGAAAATAGTAAAATTCTATATAAATATATATTCAAAGAAGTGATGAAGGAAATCTTTCTCTGCTTTTAGAGCATGTTTCCTACAAATGTGCATGGCTGAGATTTGAAACATGGATTAAAAAAAAGCGGCATGACTAAAATTAATATAGATTTATTTTGTATTTCAGCTCTTCCCAAGCCCCCCTCCCACTATGCCCCCATGTGGAAAAAAATTATGTATTTGTTTTGTATGCACCAATCTGGTCCATTTCCTCGTGAGTTTTAAATCACATTACTGAATTATAATAAACACACTGGCTTCCACAACACCACTGGAATTGACCTGTATTAAGCCAATAAAAAAAAAAGGCAAAAACACAGGAATTCCCTAGCATAAGCACTCCCTCGAGTGATGGGGAACCAAAAGCCTTGCCTTCTGGACAGGGCCTTTAGTCCACATCACTCTTTCAGTCTGCAGAGGTTAACAGAGAGAGCCAATCCCTAAAGAACACAGAGGGGAAATATTGTGCGATAATCAGCGATTAAATAGGGCTAGAGTAAATCTGTGGATGTTGCCTTCATATCTGGGGGAAGAAAAAAAGGAGAGAAAATGGTTTTACTTCCTCTGAATGCGCTTTATTATTAAATGCTCATGTTTATATCATTGGTTCTCACCTGTGTAGTTGCGTGATGTAGCCACTTCTCTTTGTCTCCACTGAGCTTCATACAGGAGAACAGGTCACATACTGTGGGTAGGCCGAGTCTTTCCTAAACACACCACAGGAACACATGGTATTGAATGTACATCTGCTTTTAGCGTGACACATTCTCCAAACATAATACTATGGACGGTAATTGTAAGATGGCTCTTTAAAGGGATAGTTTATGCAAAAGAGAAAATTCGGTCATCAATTCATACTGCTCGTTCATCTTTGAAGCATTAATAAAGATATTTTTAATGCAAACAGTGACTTCTGTCCCTCCATTGAAAGTTTATTCCACCAAAAATGTAATTTCCCTCTTAGGTGATTCTTAAGGGGGATTTTTTTATTTAAGGGGGAGTTGGGGATGGCATTTTTAAATTAGCACAAATAAATACAATAGAATAAAGATACAAATTAAATGGTGAAATAAAGAGAAAAGTTTATTTGGGGTAGGTCTAACTAGTATTCAGAAATACTAGAGAAACTGAATAAAGTAATCAAATGTAAAATAACGCTTTGTCCTGTATAAATTAAATACACAGGCTGTTAATCCTGATTCCTTACAATTAAAGCTATTTTTTGTTGTTTTTCAGCATTAATGACAGACAGCAGTTTTTTAGGCTGCTGTCACTTTAAGAGCAAGTGCACGGATCAATTATACTGTTACACATGTGTTTATGTAAGACATAACCGACTGCGTTAACACACCGATACTCACCAAGACCGGAATTTACATAATTGTGTTTTGCGATATAATCTGCAAAATTAACTTTTTTTTTTTTACTCACAAGCTGTTTGTGATGAGCGCAGAGAAACCCATCTCAGTAGTACCGAGTACTAGGGCTGGGCGGTATATCGAGTTTGTACAATATATCGATATATTTTTTAGAAACGATATGGAATGAGGCACTACCGTTTATATCGATATACAGTAGATTGATACGAACACATCAGAAAAATAGCGGAGAAAGAGCTGATGCAGGGAGAGTGCATGATACAATTTGTCCTAAACATGACATGCTTTATATTAAGGGCTTCAAAATAACTGGTAAGATGCAGTTAACATGTATAGTTTAAAGCAGCTTGCCCTGTCAGCAGGGCGTAAATTTCATCTTATAGTTGGGGGGACAATAAACATGAAATTTCTCAAGAGCAATTTTTGAAGGGGACACAAATAATACAGCCAAAATCGTAGGCCTACTTGTAAGGATATGTATAGGCTACCACAAAAAAAAAAAAAAAACATTTCGTACCTACTTATTTGGCTTTTTGGTGTACTGAAAAATTATCTAATGTCCGTTTTTTCTTTACTCTGTAATTTTATCTGAACAGCAACAACACAAAGCGATAGTTGTTTAAATACATTTATGCATTTTGGCAAACGCTTTTATCCAAAGCGACTTACATTGCAATCAAGGTACACAATTAAGGTTCACCACGCAGTCATATTATAATTATAAAATTATCTTGCGTCCTCCACATAGTATTTTATACTATGATATTCAGATTCATATTGAGCAAAACCCTACACAGATCTGACAGAACGGCCGTGCGCATATACTTTCGGTTTAGAATTAGCGCCACTTTTTAGAATTTGGGGGCGGGTTGCTTGAATTTCGGGTTCATTAGCCTATTATTCGTAATGAACAACACAGCAACAAAACTACAAGGACACACTCCCTTAAATAGGCGCTTTTACATTTCGCTTTGAAACCAAATCTTCGATCATCTTGTCTGTCAGCTGTTTGCCCGTTCGGCTCGTGCTGTATTGAGCAGACACGTTCAGTTTTTAATTGTTGTGTCTGTTCTCTAACTGAACTAAATTATTTTATTACTATAAAAATGAAAACGACGGTGCCGCGGTGGGCAAGTGATGTTAACAGTGTTTTGCCTAATCTGTATTAAAGAGAATATAATCACTTCATCTGATGTTTAAAGTGAATAAAATAGCCTTAAAGGCTTAC